>NW_026652281.1:150131577-150186697 GCF_009828535.3 Hylobates moloch
GCCAACATGGTGAAACCCCATCTCTACTAAAAATACAAACATTAGCTGGGCATGGTGGCAGGCACCTGTAATCCCAGCTACTCAGGAGGCTAAGGCAAGGAGAATCGCTTGAACCTGGAAGGCAGAGGTTGCAGTGAGCTGAGATCGCACCATTGCACTACAGCCTGGGGGACAAAGCGAGACTCCGTCTCGGAAAAAAAAAGAAAAGAAGAAAGAAAGTCAAGCCCCCTTAGATTAAGTCCTTCCTTTATTGAGTCCCTACAGAATGTTCTTGGGTCTGCCACCTTCTAGCTGTGCAGCTTCAGTCCAGGTCTTTAACCTCTCGGTGCCTCAGATTTGTTGGGTGAAAATGAGGATAGTAATAAAACTACCACATAGGGCTGTTTCAGAAATAGAATCTATAATATGTGCACAGAAATGATATTAGAATGAGATTGTCTATGTAGAAGAGTGTTTATTGCTGGTACACAGGAAGTTTTCAAAAATGGTGATTGGACCATTATGAGCATTCCCAAATAGGATATAATCTTCTTGAGAACAAGACTAACGTTCTTCTTTAGACGTTGAGCTAAGGCCTCCATAAATGAAAGGCGATTCATAAATTCTTCTTGATTTCAAAGGACCTGGCACTCCTTTTTCAACCCTAAGCTCGGCAATGAGAGATCATCATCAGCTATGAGCAATGGACTTCCATGGATCTTTCCCATCTTGCTGCCCAGTCCTGCAAGACTTTCATCAGAACAGCACTAATGCGGATAAACACACCAGGGATGAATGTGGGAGGGAATCAGTCTGCGAGAAATTCTTCATTAACTCTCCCCATACTCTCGCTCTTACATCCTGATACTTGAGTTATGTGTGTTCCCAAACCTGTTTATACCAGTTGTGCTTTTATACTGGAAGGATGTGATTTGGGGAACTATTAGTTAAACCAATGAACTACGAGAAATGAACCTAGTAAAACTAAGTTGAATGCTTTAGAGATACTTGATTAAGGTGAGTTGTTACCCCTCCCAACTCAAAATGCCACTGAATGAGAAGTGAACAAGACAACTGTAAAAGATTTGGGAGGCCGGGCGCGATGGTTCACGCCTATAATCCCAGCACTTTGGGAGGCTGAGGTGAGAGGATTGCTTGAGCCCAAGAGTTTGAGACCAGTCTGGGCAACATGATGAAACCCCGTCTCTATAGAAAAAATACAAAAATTCGTGGCAGTGGTGGCACACGCCTGTAATCCCAGCTACCTGGGAGGCTGCGGCGGGGGCGGGGGCGGGGGTGGGGGGGGAGGGGGGGGGAGGGGTGGAGGCTGCAGTGAACCAAGATCTAGCCACTGCACTCCAGCCTGGGTGATAGAGTGAAACTCTGTCTCAAAAAAGAAAGAAAGAGAGAAAGAGAGAGGGAGGGAGGGAGAGGGAGAGGGAAGGTGGGTGTGGAGAGGGAGAGAGACAGAGAAAGGAACAACTGAAGCTTTTTGGTTGGTTTATGTAAGGAAAATGAAGGTGAACACCGATGCAGGTTTCTCAGTGGTAGAGCCTTAGCCCAGGGTCATTGTTGAATGTGTTTCACGCTGGCATACAACATTTAAGGGATGGATGCCATTTTTATTATTTCTCCTTTCAATGAACTTTTCCAATTGTCTAACCAGATGTGGACTACAGTGGTTTCATATAAGAGGATTTCTAAATCAGGATTACAGAGCAAAACCCTCCAGGGGTGCGTGATAGGTTGGGAGCTGTGGTAGTCCAGGCAGAAATGGCTTCCCTGGGAAGGTGTTGCGGAAGAGGCGTCTCTGGAGACGTGCTTCATGAGGAGAGAAGCTGAAGTGTTGCAAACAACACTGGCTGGGGTGGGTGAAACCTGGGAAGAGGGGGTGAAACCTGGGAAGAAATGGGGTGTGGCACTAGGGTTCATAAATAGTAGCTGTGGTTAGATTTTTTTTTTTTTTTTTTGAGACGGAGTCTCGCTCTGTCCCCCAGGCTGGAGTGCAGTGGCGCAATCTCGGCTCACTGCAAGCTCCGCCTCCCGGGTTCACACCATTCTCCCGCCTCAGCCTCTCCGAGTAGCTGGGACTACAGGCGCCCGCCACCACGCCCGGCTAATTTTTTGTATTTTTAGTAGAGACGGGGTTTCACTGTGGTCTTGATCTCCTAACCTCGTGATCCGCCCGCCTCGGCCTCCCAAAGTGCTGGGATTACAAGCGTGAGCCACCGCGCCTGGCCAGATTTTTTTTTTCTTTTTTTCTTTTTTTTTTTTTTTTTTTGAGACAGAGTCACTGCCCAGGCTGGAGTGCAATGGTGCGATATCGGCTCACTGCAACATCCGCCTCCCAGATTCAGGCAGTTCTCCTGTCTCAGCCTCCTGAGTAGCTGGGATTACAGGTGCCCACCACCACACCCAGCTAATTTTTGTATTTTTAGGAGAAACAGGGTTTCACCATATTGGTCAGGCTGGTCTCGAACTCCTGACCTCAGGTGATCCGCCTGCCTCAGCCTCCCAAAGTGCTGGGATTACAGGCGTGAGCCATGGCACCAGCCTGTGGTTTGTTTTTATTACTATATGTTACAAATAACTTTTAAATTCTTGCCGGAAACAATGTGGCAGGCCACTGGAGGTCTCAATCCCTTCTTAAGAAACTGGTCCTTTATTCCAGAAGGTTCATTAGCTGCTGCAGCAGTTAGATGCAGTGGTTCAGGAACGTGAGTGGGGATGTGTGTGGACAAGAACACTCACTGGAGACCGTGTTTTCTTGCCCCAGCAGTTGTTTCCTGTCAGTTATGGAGTGATGAGGTCATGCACTTCATTCTGGCCACTCATTGATATGATTTGGCATTCTCTGCACGCCAGGCAAGAGTGACTGCTCTTCAGGCCAGAACTTCCTTCAAGATGGATGTTATCTCCTTTTTAGGAAGGAGGAAACAGAGAGACCTCGTAACTTGGCGTGGCCACACAGTGAGTCATGCAGTTAATAAAGATGGAATTCATACCCAGTCTGCCTGACTCTGGGATTCTGAAGAATTACATGGTTCTGCTGGGCGCGGTGGCTCACGCCTGTAATCCCAGCACTTTGGGAGGCCGAGGCGGGCGGATCACGAGGTCAGCAGATCGAGACCATCCTGGCTAATACGGTGAAACCTCGTCTCTACTAAAAATACAAAAAATTAGCCGGGCAAGGTGGCGGGCGCCTGTAGTCCCAGCTACTCGGGAGGCTGAGGCAGGAGAATGGCATGAACCCCAGGGGGCGGAGCCTGCAGTGAGCCGAGATCGCGCCAGTGCATTCCAGCCTGGGTGAAAGAGCAAGACTCCTTCTCAAAAAAAAAAAGAATTACATGGTTCCACCTCAGTCCCAAGGTCATCTTTGCTGTGCCAAAAGGGAAAACTGGAAATAGGGGTGGTCAGAGCAGGAGGTGTTTTTTTGGTTTTGTTTTTCCTTTAAAACAACCTGCAGAGAAAATCTAAATTAAAAATTTGCAGGGATAGCATTCTTACAATTTTTTAAATCTTCAAAATGTAATTTTAATTACACAAATAACACAGGATCATAAGCCCACTGGAGGAAAATCATAAAATACTAAAAAAGTAAAAGGGGAAAAACGAAAGTCACCCATAATCCCACTAATCAGAGATGATCATTTAATGATGATATTTTAGTGATGCCTTTTGATAAGCAAAATGGGATCATACTGTTCATATTATTGTATAGCTTAGCCCTCACTTAACAGACATCCTCCTAGATTAATAAATACGGATCGCATTATTATCTTTATGGGCTGCAAGATAAATAATAACCATATTGAGCATCTAATGGTAGATTATGTCCATCCTCTGTTCCCATCTCACTCAGAGCCTCAGTTTTCTCACCTGTAAAAGGGACAATTCATACTGTTATTTAACAGACTGAAATGAGGTAATGCTTGTAAACCTGTTAGCACAATGCCTGACAGTAAATGCTCAGCATATTAAGAAGAGCCATTATTATTCATCTAATAAATAAATAAATTCCAACATTTATTAAGTTCTTCCTCTGTACCAGGTATTGTGCTAAGGGTTCATTTAATCCTGACACCAGGCCGGGTGTGGTGGCTCACATCTGTAATCCCAGCACTTTGGGAGGCTGAGGCAGGTGGATTGCTTGAGGTCATGAGTTCAAGACCAGCCTAACCAACATGGTGAAACCCTGTCTCTACTAAAAATACAGAAATTAGCCAGGCATGGTGGCATACGCCTGTAGTCCCAGCTACTCAGGAGGCTGAGGCAGGAGAATCACTTGAACCCGGGAGGTGGAGGTTGCAGTGAGCCGAAATTGCGCCACTGCACTCCAGCCTGGGCAACACAGCGAGACTCTGTCTCGAAAAAAAAAAAAATCCTGACACCAAACCAATGAGGTAAGTACTATCATTATTCCCATTTTTCAGATGGGAATAAAGTGAGTGACCAAGAGGCTGAATATCTTCTCCAAAGCCAAAGAGCCAGGAAGTGGCAGAGATCCAAACCCAGGCGATTTGGGTGCCAGGGCTCAAGCACTTCCCCATGCAGCCACTGCCTCGAGAAATAAAAAGACTCACCAGACACTTCCTCTGTGCTAGGTGCTTGAGTTCCTGCACATGTTTCCAGGGGTGGGCATGAGACAAGACAGCCAGTCCCACGACATTGTTAGAATGACAGCCTCCGGCTCTTGTCGTCCAGGATATCATTGTGCCTGTTTTAATTTTCCTGAACCACATAGCATGTTAAAAACAAAACAAAACAAAACAAAAAGCCTTCTCTGCTCTGCTTGATCATGGATATTCCTTGATCTTGGGTTCTCAAGATCTGTCTTTACATGGCTTTCCTTCACCAGTGAGGCTCTGAGCTTCTTTGCAGCACTCCTCCCCAGATCTCTTTAATCAAGACCTGTACCTGGCTCCGTGTAGGTACCAAATAAATTGATGAGAAAATGAATGAATGTATGAGTAAATAAGTAGGTGAATGACAATAAATGGATATGTGATAGAGAAGTGAGTGAATAAAAAGAACCAGTGAGTGAGTGAATGAATGAATGAATTAACTCCTTGGGGCAGGGCATGGGTTTGACTAACACCTAAGGACTGTTCTGAGAAGAACCTCTGACCTTTCCTGTGTGTGCACCATTATGCCAGCGTCTGCTACTGGGTTGCCGATGGGTAATGACTTCCTTTCTTAGGACTGCCCCCCAACCTCCTTATTCTTGGAGCCTGGGCAAACGCACAGCTGGGTGGCTCTTCAGCTGATACTGCCTTAACTGCTTTAACTCCGCTTGCCGTGCTGTCCAGGCTTCTGCAAATAGCCCAGGTGTGGCCATCCTCCAGAGGTCTCCAACATTAACTGTGAAGGGCCCGGAATAAAACCTAGTATTAGTAGGCCAGGCGCGGTGGCTCACGCCTGTAATCCCAGCACTTTGGGAGGCCGAGGCTGGCAGATCATGAGGTCAGGAGATCGAGACCATCCTGGCTAATGGGGTGAAACCCCGTCTCTACTAAAAATACAAAAAATTAGCTGGGCGTGGTGGCGGGCACCTGTAGTCCCAGCTACTCGGGAGGCTGAGGCAGGAGAATGGCATGAACCTGGCAGGCAGAGCTTGCAGTGAGCCGAGATCGCACCACTGCACTCCAGCCTGGGCGACAGAGCGAGACTCCGTCTCAAAAAAAAAAAAAGAACACCAGTAAGCCTCTACCGCAGGCCCTACACAAGTAGGCCCCTGTACTCACTGGCATCGCGCTCCCGGGGCCCCTAGGAATGAGGCACTGAGCTCCCACCCCAAGCCGCTGGGGGCGCCATTCTACTTCGCGCCTACGGAAATGGGACTTCGATGTCTTTCTGCGCTCGCGCGCCACGGACACTCACTTCCGGCCCTGCGCACTCAGGGTCTGAGGCCGCTAGTAGCCGGGTGAGTGGAAGTTGGAGTTTTCTCGGACTCTGAAACCCACCGCCCCGTGAGACCCTGCCCTATGTGTCGCAGGAACACATGTCACCCCACAGCTCTCTTTGAGTGACCTCCCGACCACTCATTCCTGCCTAACCCTAGCATTCCTTCCTCAGCCTCAAGGTCCCAGTGCCACCCTCTCCCCCACGACCCCTTTAGTCAGGCATGCGACCTCCACACACGTCTCACTTTATGTGATGGACCAGTCGCATCTCTCTCTCCTCCCTCAGTTGCCTTTTCAGAGGCCACCTCCCCCGTAGAGCCTTTGTGCGGGGCTGAGGAGGAGTGTCTTGGGTCGAGAACAGGCCCCTGTAACCCACTGAGCGCCGCTTCATTCCGTCTGTCTCCGCCCTTTATAGAGGGTCACCATGAAGTCCAATCCCTTCGTGACCTCGGACGGCAGTAAAAACCGCAAACGTCACTTCAGTGCCCCCTCACACGTGCGCAGGAAGATCATGTCATCCCCGCTCTCCAAGGAGCTGCGGCAGAAGTACAATGCCCGCTCCATGCCCATCCGCAAGGACGACGAGGTCCAGGTACGTCTCCCTCCAGCGCTAGTGGCGCTCGGACACCTTTGCCTAAGAACGTCATGCGTGGAGCAGTCACAGACTCACATGCCTCAGGACTCTGGCAAGTAGTGTGACCCTTCAGATGTGTTAGGCCAGTTAGGGTTCAGAGCCACCAGAGTGCCTGCGTTGCTTTAGAGCATTTAATTATTTAATAGTAATAATAAAATTTAATAAAACAGTATGTCAGCCAAGCAAAAACCTGCTTTTTTGTTTGTTTTGTAGAGATAGGGTCTTGCTATGTTGCCCAGGCTGGTCTCAGAACTCCTGGCCTCAAGTGATCCTCCCACCTCAGCCTCCCAAAGCACTGGGATTACAGGTGTAAGCCACCGTGCCCCGCCAAAAATACTTTTGATTTAACCTTCTGGCTGCTAGTTTGCCAAGTGTTGTTGCCCAAGGTGGCTTGTTGAACCAGACTGTATGGGAAAGTGCTGCAGTGAGAGTAGTGTTTTTGTATATTTGGGTGTAGTGGGATTGATGGACAGAGATTTGTGGGAGCTGGCCATGTGATAGCATTGGATTTGGCAGGAGAAATGGTAAAGATGCAGCGAGTCACTCTTTGATAATTTCTAAAAGACCGGCCCATGTGAGAACGTACAAGCCCTCTGTTCTCTGTCATTGGAGCTTAGAATGCATGAGAGGAGGGAAGGGAGTTGGAGATGAGTGAAATAAGCAGGGGCTAGATTCATTTCTCAAAGGAATATTTATGGAGCACTTACCAGACATTGTTCTACGACAAGATTGACAAGGCCCTTGTTCTCATGGAGATCACGTTTTAGAGCAGGGTTTCCTAGCCTCAGCGCTATTGATATCTTGGACTGGATAATTGTTGTGGGGGAGGGGGGTGGTGGGAGCTGTCCTGTGCATTGTAGAATGTTTAGCAGCATCCCTGGCCTCTCCCCATTAGATGCCAGTGGCACTCCCTCCCTTCACAGTTGTGACAAGCAAAAATATTTCCAGATATTGCCAAATGCTTCCCTCACTCAGTTAAGAACTATTGTCTTAGAGAATGAAATGACATAAGGTGATGAGGCTTGGTGTATCGTCTGAGACACTGGGAATCTTTGAAGGTTTGGGGATATGTTAAGGAGGAAAAAATGTGGAGTTAAGCTGGGAGTGTGGCAGGAAGAGTGGAAAAAGTAGTTCAGAGGTAGGATCAGCAGTTTCAACCCCCTCTCTCCTGGATCCTTCCCATCGGACATGTTCTAGAATGGGGGAATTGCAAATACTTATGGGGGATAGGTAGGGATAGCTCACTTCCCTAAATAAGGGAAGAAAAATAAGGGAAGAAAAAAAGAAAATGGCAAACTGGAAAGCTGAAGCCTCACATATAAGATATAATCATCTACCTTTAGCCCATTGATGCCTGGGGGAAATGCAGGCCCATTGTTAGATTCTTGGATTTTCAAAGAGAGCTGGAAAATTTGGATTCACTTCCCTAGCCCCACATTTCCTTCCAGCTACTACACTTTGTTCTCTATTCATAACCAACCTCCTCAAGAGAGCTGTCTACACTTCCTCATCTCCCATTCAGTCTTGGATACTCTTCAGTCTATTCCCTGTCCCCACTACATTATAGAACCTACCTTGGCGTAGATCACTAATAACCCCTTCGTGACTGAATCCAGTGGACACATCTAGCATCTCTTTCTGCTTTGTGTTCTCTACGTAGGAAAAGAATAGGTAATAATCCATTCTTAGAGCTTCAAATGTCTGCTGTGTGCTAACAACTCCCTCTTTTATATCCCAGTCCAGACCACTTTAGACAACCTATATATCTGACTACCTATAACACAGACCTATAGATCTGACTACCTACTGAACGTCTCTATTTAGGTAGCCCATTGACATTTCAAGCTTCTTATCCAAGAGTACTCTTGATCCTAACACTCTCACTGCCTCCAGAATCCAACTCTCTTCCCATCTTCCACATCTCGAGTAAGTGCCATTTATATCTCCCCAGTTGCATATGCCCCTAAACCTTCGTTATCTTTAACAACGCTCCTTAACCCCCTCTTGTAATCTACCATCAAGGCTTGTTGATTCTACCTCCAAAGTAAGTCTTGAATCTATTTCCAGTCCAGTTCAAGGCAGCATTGCAGCTCTCTTACCTTTGTCCATTTTCCACAGAGTGGTATTATTTGCAAATTAGGTCCTATTTAAAACCTTTGGCAGGCTGGGCATGATGGCTCATGCCTGTAATCCTAGCAGTTTGGGAGGCCAAGGCGGGTGGATCCCCTGAGCTCAGGAGTTTGAGACCAGCCTGGGAAACATGGTGAAACTCCATCTCTACTAAAAATACAAAAAATTAGCCAGGCATGGTGGTGCACACCTGTAATCCCAGCTACTCAGGAGGCTGAAGCATGACAATCGCTTGAACCCGGGAGGCGGAGGTTGCAGTGAACCAAGATTGTGCCATTGCACTCCAGCCTGGGCGACAGTGAGACTCTGTCTCAAAAACAACAACAACAACAAAACCAGCCAGGCACAGTGGCTCATGCCTGTAATCCTAGCACTTTGGGAGGCCGTGGTGGGCAGATCATGAGGTCAGGAGATTGAGACCATCCTGGCTAACATGGTGAAACCCGTCTCTACTAAAAATATAAAAAATTAGCCAGGCGTGGTGGTGGGCGCCTGTAGTCCCAACTACCTGGGAGGCTGAGGCAGGAGAATGGCGTGAACCCAGGAGGCGGAGCTTCCAATGAGCCAAGATCGCGCCACTGCACTCCAACCTGGGCGACAGGGTGAGACTCTGTCTCAAAAAAAAAAAAAAATCCTTTGGCAGTTTTATATCTGCCAAAACTGACCTGTGCATTTTACTGTATGTAAATGATGCCTCAGTTAAAAATAAAATGATTTGAAATTGTGTTCATTGCTATGAAGAAAATGTAAAGGATGCTATGATATTGATTAAAGGACCTGAGAAGGCTTCTCTGAGGAACTAATAAATTTAAGAGAAGACCTGAAAAATGAGGAGTTAGCCAGGTGCTTACCAATGGTGCCTGATGTGCTTATAAAATCTAAAATCATGGCCAGGCATGGTGACTCATGCCCGTAATCCCAACATTTTGGGAGGTTGAGGTGGGTGGATCACCTGAGGTCAGGAGTTCGAGACCAGCCTGGCCAACATGGTGAAACCCCGTCTCTACCAGAAATACAAAAATTAGGTGTGGTGGCACACACCTGTAATCCCAACTACTCGGGAGGCTGAGGCAGGGGGATCGCTTTAACCTAGGAGGTAGAGGTTGCAGTGAGCCGAGATTGTGCCACTGCACTCCAGCCTGGGCAACAGAGTGAAACTCGGTCTCAAAAAAAAAAAAAAAAAAATCTAAAATCATTGACTGCAAGGCCCTGTATGGGCCAATCCTGGTCTACTTCTCCATCCTCATCTCCTCCTAATGCCCATGTGCTCTACACTTTAACCATACTGGGCTTCTGGGGTCTTTAAATACACCTTGATCTTTTCTCCCACTGGAATGTTCTCTCTGCCTGGAGTGCTTTTCTTTCTCTCCTTTACCTAGGTAACTCCTCATTTTTCGGGTCTTACCTTAAATGTCCGTTCCTCAGAGAAGCCTTCCCAGATCTTTTAACCAATATTATAGCATAGCATTCTTTATTTTTTCTTCGTAGCAGCAAGCACAATTTGAAATAATTTTATTTCTAACTGAGGCATAATTTACACACAGTAAAATGCACAGGTCAGTTTTGGCAGTTGTAAAACCAAATAGCCATTACCCTAATTATGATTAGACCATTAAAAAGACCATTTTTAATCATCCCAGTAAGTTCCTATGTGACTTATTCCAGTTAGTGGTCATGTATTTTTATATGTACTCATTAACTGCTTACTGGCCATCAGGCTAAGCTCCATGAAACCAGAGAGTTCATCTTGTTTGTTGTCTGACCTCAGTGCAGAGCCTGACACTTGGAGAGGAGAAGGGTCAGTCAATATTTGTTGAATGAATGAAAACAATTTTTTGACTAGATAAGATGTAGAAGGTGAGATAGAGAAGGAGGGCAAAGAGGGAGAAGGAGCTGCTGTTGAATATATATATATATATATATATAATTTTTAATAGAGACATTTATTTTTTATTTATTTATTTATTTATTTAAAAATAGGTATTGCTTTGCTGCCCAGGCTGGTCTCAAACTCCTGGCTTCAAGCAATCCTTCTGCCTTGGCCTCCCAAAGTGCTGGGATTACAGGCATGAGCCACAGTGTCTGGTCTGTTGCCTTTTTTTTTTTTTTTTTTGAGACAGAGTTTCACTCTTGTTGCCCAGGCTGGAGTGCAGTGGCACAATCTCGGCTCACTGCAACCTCCACCTCCCGGGTTCAAGCCATTCTCCTCCCTCAGCCTCCCAAGTAGCTGAGATTACAGGCACACACCACCACGCCCGGCTAATTTTCATATTTTTAATAGAGATCGGGTTTTACCATGTTGGTCAGTCTGGTCTCGAACTGCTCACCTCAGGTGATCCACCCGCCTCAGCCTCCCCAAATGCTGGGATTACAGGCGTGAGCCACGGCGCCCGGCTGCCTGTTGCCATTTTTTGAATGCCTAAGAGGTATGAATTGTTTCAGCCGAAGGCCATATGGCTGAACACTTCTCCACCAGGGAAATAAAATAGCCCTGATTGGGTTTGTTAATATTGCCTCCTCTCACAGGATCTTCTGAATCTTCCTTCCCTTCCTCTTTCTCTGAGTAGGTGATGGTTCCTCCTACTTTACAGAGAAAATTGAAGTTATCAGCCAGGAACTTTCAGAAATCGTGGCTCCACACCTACACGTTTACCTGTAGTTCCACCCCTCTTATTTTCTTTCCCTCCTGTTACAATAAAAGAAATATCCCAGGCCTCGTGCAGTAGCTCACGCCTGTAATCTCAACACTTTGAGGGGCCAAGACGGGTGGATCGCTTGAGGCCAGGAGTTTGAGACCAGCCCGGCCAACGTGGCGAAATTCCATCTGTACTAAAAATATAAAGATTAGCTGGGCGTGATGGCACATGCCTGTAATCTCAGCTACGAGGGAGGCTGAGGCAATGAGATATCACTTGAACCCAGAAGGCGGAGGTTGCGGTGAGCCAAGATCACGCCACTGCACTCCAGCATGGGTAACACAGCAAGTCTCTGTCTCAAGAAAAAAAAAAAAAAAAAAAGAGGCCGGGCGCGGTGGCTCACGCTTGTAATCCCAGCACTTTGGGAGGCCGAGGCGGGCGGATCACGAGGTCGGGAGATCGAGACCATGGTGAAACCCCGTCTCTACTAAAAATACAAAAAATTAGCCGGGCGTGGTGGCGGGCGCCTGTAGTCCCAGCTACTCGGAGAGGCTGAGGCAGGAGAATGGCATGAACCTGGGAGGCGGAGCTTGCAGTGAGCCGAGATTGCGCCACTGCACTCCAGCCTGGGCGATAGAGCGAGACTCCGTCTCAAAAAAAAAAAAAAAAAAAGAAATATCCCTATTTCTGCCTAAGCCTAATCCATCTGCCGCTGGGTGCCACTCCATTCTTCTCTTGGAGCTTTTTTGGTCCTTTATCTTCTTTCTCTGTAGTTTCTTTTACCCTCTTCCTCCATACTTGTTCCTTCCTATCAACATTTAAACAATCATGTTTTCCCTTCTTTAAAAATAAAAAATAAAAAAAAAGTTCCCTTAGCCTTCCATCCCCCTCAAACATCTATCCCCTTCTCATCTTCAGAGCCAAGCTCCTTTGGACTGTCTTTTCTCACCTTCACCTTCTCCCCGGTACACTCATCACTTTACTGTAAATGGCTTCCATCCCACCACTCACTGAAGGCATTCCCGCCACAGCCACTGGTGATGACCTTGTTG
Source organism: Hylobates moloch (assembly GCF_009828535.3). NCBI lineage: Eukaryota > Metazoa > Chordata > Mammalia > Primates > Hylobatidae > Hylobates > Hylobates moloch. Next base: position 150,143,912 of record NW_026652281.1, read on the forward strand.
TCAGATCTGTTAAGTACCTTATCCTCTGTGTACCTGATAGTCCCACAGAATTTGACATCCTTCTCTTGGCTGCTGTAACACCACACTTCCATGATTTCCCATTCACTCTGGCTATGTTAATCTCTCACAAGCTCTTCCAAAATGCTGGCTTTTCTCACATGTGTACATTCTGCCCTTTTCTCATACCGTCACTCCTTGAGCAAAATGAAGCTTCTAATTGCCTCTCTGTGGATGACTCCCACGTCTCTATTGCTGGCCCAGTGCATTCCAGCTGTGTCTGAATTCTCTATTAGAATGTCCCCAGATGCCTCAAATTTAGCATGTTCCAAACTAAACTATTTCCTCCTAAAATATGGGGCTTCCCCAATGTTCTCTGCATCTGGCAAAGGCATTTCCATCCACCTGGTTGCCCAAGCCAGACTCTGAGTATCATCCTTCCCTCTTCATCCTCACCTCTCCAGTCTAGTCGACCAGTCGATTTAGTCTTATCCTGTCTCCTATCTTCCTCTTCACTATGTCCAGAGGTTGTCCACGTCTCTTTTTAAAAATTTTTTAAATTAATTTTTAATTTTATTTTATTTTGAGATAGGGTCTCACTCTGTCACCCAGGCTGGAGTACAGTGGTGCAAAAACAGGTTGCTGCAGCCTCAACCTCCTGGGTTCAAGTGATCCTCCCACCTCAGCCTCCCGAGTAGCTGAGACCATAGGCGCATGCCACCATGTCTGGCTAACTGTTTTGTTTTTTTTTTTGTAGAGACGGGGTCTTGCTATGTTGCCTCGGCTGGTCTCCAACTCCTGGACTCAAGCAGTCCACCTGCCTCAGCTTCCTAAAGTGCCAGGATTACAGGCGTTAGCCACCATGCCCGGCCTAAGATCTTTCTTCAGTCTTGGCCAGGGGCAGTGGCTCACACATGTAATCCCAGCACTTTGGAAGGCCAAGGTGGATGGATCTCTTGAGCTCAGGTGTTTGAGACCAGCCTGGGCAACATGGTGAAACCCTGTCTCTTAAAAAACATGTATCTTTCTTCAGTCTTGATGGTAGTTAACAAGACTTCTTCCAGGTGTGTCCCGAGAGTCTCTGGTCATGTGGTCTGTGGTAGATTTTTCATTGAGATATGATTGTCCTCTTCAACCTAAAAATCGCCTTGGAAAGTAAGCCGAACAAGCTATATACGTAGACATTTTAGGAGTATTGGGGCTCTCTAATTCTTTATAAGTGGTATTTCCTCTATGCTTATTAATCAGAGTCGCATCGTACCTGGTGGTTTTTTTTTTTTTTTTTTTTTTTTTTTGAGGTGGTGTCTCACTCTGTCGCCAGGCTGGAGTGCAGTGTGGCACCATCTGGGATCACTGCAACCTCCGCCTTCCGGGTTCAAGTGATTCTCCTGCCTCAGCCCCCTGAGTAGCTGGGACTACAGGCGCCCACCACCACGCCCAGCTAATTTTTGTATTTTTAGTACAGACAGCGTTTCACCATGTTGGCCTGGATGGTCTCGATCTCTTGACCTCATGATCCACCCACTTTGGCCTCCCAAAGTGCTGGGATTACAGGTGTGAGCCACCGTGCCCGGCCCACATGCATAGTGTTTAATAAGCTCTTGTGGCTGGGCATGGTGACTCACACCTGTAATCCCAGCACTTTGGGAGGCCGAGACAGGCAGATCACTTGAGGTCAGGAGTTCGAGACCAGCCTGGCCAATATGGCGAAACCCGGTCTCTACTAAAAATACAAAAATTAGCCAGGCCTGCTGGTGTGTGCCTATAATCCCAGCTACTTGGGAGGCTGAGGCAGGAGAATCACTTGAACCTGGGAGGTGGAGGTTGCAGTGAGCCAAGATCATGCCACTGCCCTCCAGCCTGGAAGAACAGAGCAAGACTCTGTGTCAAAAATAAATAAATAAATAAATAAGCTCTTGCTTTCAAGGAAACCCTAATCTAGTTGGTTTTTGAATAGAGTAGATTTTTAGTACAGTAAAACAGTCTGTGAGATTTTAAATTTTTTTCTGACTTTAAAATATTTGTATTAAATGTAGAAATGTTGAAATTTAGAAGAATATAAATCTAAAAAAACAGTCATCTATAATCCTACTTCCTGCCTAATGGTAGCTGTTACCAATATTTATATATATATATTTTATCCCACTGTGTCATGCTATATATATGAAATGTGTGTGTATATATACATATATACACATATGTATACATATGTGTATATATTACATAATATATGTGTGTGTGATACATATATGTATATATTACATGTAAGTACACATGTATGTATATGGTACATATATATGACATATAAATACATACACATGTATATGCACATACGTAATATACATTATGTATATACATACACACATATAGTTTGAGTATCTCAAATTCAGAATGCTCCAAAATCTGAAACTTGTCAATGTGATGGTCAAAGGAAGTGCTCTTCGGAGCTTTTGGGATTTCAGATTTTCAGATTTGGGGTGCTTAGCTAGTAATGCAGATATTCCAAAATCCCAAAAACCCTAAATCCAAAACACTTCTGGTCTGAAGCATTTCGAATAAGGGATACTTGACATATATATATGTATATATATGGTTCAGAGTATATTCTATATGTAGTTTTGTATTCTTTTTCCTCTAAAGCTCATATCGCACATTTCTGTGGGATCCAGGTAAAAAATCTCCACCCGGCTGGGCGCAGTGGCTCATGCCTGTAATCCTAGCACTTTGGGAGGCCAAGGCGGGTGGATCACGAGGTCAGGAGATTGAGACCACGGTGAAACCCCGTCTCTACTAAAAATACAAAAAATTAGCCGGGTGCAGTGGTGGGCGCCTGTAGTCCCAGCTACTCCGGAGGCTGAGACAGGAGAATGGCGTGAACCCGGGAGGCGGAGCTTGCAGTGAGCCAAGATCACGCCACTGCACTCCAGCCTGGGCAACAGAGCGAGACTCCGTCTCAAAAAAAAAAAATCTCCACCCAACCATAACACAGCACAGATTTATATCAGAAAAGTAGCTAATTTTTGACTGCCAGGATTAAGCTGCTTTTGACAAAGTTATATGTTTAGCCCATGTGTTCCTGATGATTAGCTTCCTCGTTATGATCATGCACTACAAATGGAGGGGGATTCTCTTTTGTATTTTCTCTTGGGTGGTTCAAGGACACTACAAAGGTCAGCAAATTGGCAAGGTAGTCCAGGTGTACAGAAAGAAATATGTCATCTACATCGAGCGGGTGCAGCGTGAGAAGGCCAACGGCACAATCGTCCACGTGGGCATTCACCCGAGCAAGGTATGGTCAAGGACTGAGTGGCAATAGCAGCCATGGAGTGTGTCAATACTGTTAAAAGTTATTGGTATTTTGGTACTCCCTGCACAGTTGGCTGAGGTGGGCCAGGTGGACTTGACTGATTCAGTAGTTTTGTGATATCATCAAGGATCCAGATTTTTCTTCTCTTTTCTGTTTTGCCTTTCTTGGTGATGGCTGTGTCTTTTTTTTTTGAGACGGACACTCGCTCTGTCACCAGGCTGGAATGCAGTGGCGCAATCTCGGCTCACTGCAACCTCTGCCTCCTGGGTTCAAGCGATTCTCCTGCCTCAGCCTCCTAAGTAGCTGGGACTACAGGCACACACCACCACGCCCAGCTAATTTTTATATTTTTAGTAGAGATGGGGTTTCATCATATTGGCCAGGATGGTCTTGATCTCCTGACCTCATGATCCGCCCACCTCAGCCTCCCAAAGTGCTGGGATTACAGGTGTTAGCCACCGCGCCCGGCTGATGGCTGTGTCTTTGAGCTGGTTGCAAGAGGCTTCCAAGTGTTCCAGGCATCACTTCCCCTACCACATAATATTCAGAGGCATAAGAGAGAATATATCTTCCTGTAGCCCTCATGCCTACCTGGTGGAACATGCTATTTCTCCTTTGTGTTCCTATTTTATATTGTGTTATAGGGTCTGTTTTCCTTCCAGAGTTTCAGTTCCTTAAAAGCTGAGTGGCTGAGGTCTTACTTAACTTATGATGTCTATATTGCTCAATAGCTGGTGGGGATGCGGAAATAAAGATCTGTTTTCTCACTCCCGGCAGATGGTTATCAGCAGGCTAAAACTGGACAAGGATCGGAAAAAAATTCTTGAACACAAAGCCAACTCTCGACAAGTCGGAAAAGAGAAAGGCAAATATAAAGAAGAAATTATTGAGAAAATGCAGGAATAAATAGAATCTGTTGTGCAACCACGGTTTAACCGGAGATTTTGAGGCTAGTGTGTGTTTCTTTCGAACTTTTCAGAATGTCTCTGGAACATTTCATTTCCTGTTTTGTTACCTGTGGCTGTGTAAATCTACGTTTGCAATTTTAATTAATAATTTTATGAATAAAAATGGGAAATGCTTCCTAATTCCAAATAGTATTTGCATTGTTTTATAAATAAATTCCACTTACTATCAATTCCCTTTTGCCAGTCTTTCCTATTTAATGTGTGGAACAGCAAAATCGCAGAGGTAGGGTTAAATGGCCCTCCTCTTGCCTGAACTCTTGTGCTGATGAAGTAGAAAGGGCAGGGCTCTAGTCCTATATACACAGGCCTCATCATCTTGCCCAGGCTGGTCCTGAACTCCTAGGCTCAAATGATCCTCCTGCCTTGGCCTCTCAAAGTGTTGGGATTACAGGCATGAACTGCCATGCTCTGGTCCTTGACGCAGGGATTTGCCCCACTCAGTAGCAGTCGTAATGCGCACTGTCACATCTCAGGCCTGATAGATTGCTCTCTGGCCTCCTGACTTGTGCTTCCCCAGCTTTCTCTCCAAGTGCCAACCAAACCAAATCATGTGCAGCTCCCTGAACAGGCTTATCTTCTCAAAGTTTTGACTTTGCAATTGCCATTTTCATGTGACTAAAAAGCCCCTTTTCTTCTGGAACTAACTTGAGAAACTGGCAGCCTACAGGAAAGATTTAACTGAGATACTGTTTTTCACTATATTTTATAATTTTAAAAAATTTCCAACATTTAAAATGTGGGAGACTCCACAGAGAATCACCTGCTTCACCTGGCTCCATGGGGCTCTCCCTGTTTTGCAGTGTTAAGTGCAACCAAGGGCTTGGCGGTTCCCTATCCCACCTGCTCTGCTCCCATACGCTTCTTGCCTGGCCTCCATTGGCCTCCGCATTAGACTCCTGGTCTAACTTTCAAGGAACTACATCTTCAAGATTTAGTTCCTTTGGCCAGGCACAGTGACTCATACCTGTAATCTCAGAACTTTGGGATACTCGTGGGAGGATGGCTTGAGCCCAGGAGTGTAAGACCAGCCTGGTTAACTACTGAGACTCCACCACTATAAAAAAAAAATTAACTTTTTTAATTAGAAAAAAATATTTAGGCTGGCCGGGCGCGGTGGCTCAAGCCTGTAATCCCAGCACTTTGGGAGGCCGAAGCGGGCGGATCACGAGGTCAGGAGATAGAGACCATCCTGGCTAACACGGTGAAACCCCGTCTCTACTAAAAATACAAAAAAATTAGCCGGGCATGTTGGCGGGCGCATGTAGTCCCAGCTACTCAGGAGACTGAGGCAGGAGAATGGCGTGAACCCGGGAGGCGGAGCTTGCAGTGAGCCAAGATGCGCCACTGCACTCCAGCCTGGGGGACAGAGCAAGACTCCGTCTCAAAAAAAAAAAAGAAAAAAAAAAGAAAAAAAGATTTAGTTCCTTTGTCTGAGAGGTATGTGGTGAATAAAACTTTTTAGAAAATGTATCTCCAGGGTCACATGCAAAATCCTCTGTCCCTGTGGGAAAAAAAAAAAAAAAAAAAACTTTTTTTTTGAGACGGAGTCTCCGTCTTGCTTAGGCTGGAGTGCAGTGGCGCTATCTCAGCTCACTGCAACCTCCACCTCCCGGGTTCAAGTGAACCTCCTGCCTCAGCCTCTCAAGTAGCTGGGATTACAGCCGTGTGCCACCACGGGTTTTCCCCATGTTGGCCAGGTTGGTCTTGAACTCCTGACCTCAAGTGATCCGCCCGCCTCAGCCTCCCAAAGTGTTGCAATTACAGGGATGAGCCACTGCACCTGTCCTAAAAAAAAAAAAACACAAAAAATTTTTTTTAAAGAGAGGGTCTTGTTCTGTCACCCAGGTTGGAGTGCAGTGGTGTGATCTCAGCTCACTGCAGCCTTGACAGCCTAGGCTCAAGTGATCCTCCCACCTCAGCCTCCCAAGTAGCTGGGACTACAGGCATGTGCCACCACACCCAGCTAATATATAAATTTTTTTGTAGAGATGGGAGTCTCAGTATGTTACCCAGGCTGGTCTCAAATTCCTGGCCTCAAGTGATTCTCCTGCCTTGGCCTCCCACGGTGCTGGAATTAGACATGAGCCACCATGACTAGCCTAAAAAATAATAATGTATTGATTAAAATGTATCAAACAGCTTTTTATGACTTTCTAGTAATGGCTTATCTGACACTCTGGAGTTTCTTAATAAATGTTAATTGAATCAGTGTTGTTTCCCATTTTGACTGATGAAGAAAACGGACTTAGGTTAACTGTCCAAATCACAGCATAAGAAAAGAAGCCAAGATTTGAACCTGAGCCAAATTGCATCAAAGGCCATTCACTTCCCACATTAGCCACTTACCTTTAGTCTTCCTTCCTTCATTCTTGTCAGCCTTTCTCTGGAGTCTGATAAGAGACTGGACATTTATGTGGAACAGACAAGAACCTATGTGTTTGCAGCCAGTAGTGCTACTTAGAAAAGCATTATCCCCAACTGTCCAGGTCTAATCCTAGCTCTGCCACCTGGCAGTCGTCAGCCTTTGAGAAAGTTACTCATCTCTGGACCTCCAAACAGATGATAATACCTGCTCTGCCTTCCTATCTCATCGAAAATGCAGTGATAAAATGGCAAGATCAGATGGGCCGTTTCTGAGTACTCTTTGAAAGCTATGAGTATACAAATGTTAATTTCACTATCATTGTTCAGTTTACTTATATGTCCAATTCTGACATTCACTCTGCACTCAAAGAGGCAATTATTTTTCAGAAAAGAAATCAGTGAGTTTGGCAGGGCGCAGTGGCTCACACCTGTAATCCCAGCACTTTGGGAGGCCAAGGTGGGTGGATCACTTGAGGTCAGTAGTTCGAGACCAGCCTGGCCAACATGGTGAAACCCTGTCTCTACTGAAAATACAAAAATTAGCTGGGTGTGGTGGCACGCGCCTGAATCCCAGCTACTTAGGAGGCTGAGGCACGAGAATCGCTTGAACCCGGGAGGCGGAGGTTGCAGTGAGCCAAGATTGCGCCACTGCACTCTAGCCTGGGAGACAGAACGAGACTCCATCTCAGAAAAAAAAAAAAATCAGGGAGTTCAAAAACCACAAAACTCAAGATGTGTTCTCTGACTTGGCATTGGTACACTGAACTCACTGATACAAGGTAGACAGATACTGTCCTGTCCCTGGAGTCAGACAGATTTGGATTCAAATCCTGCTCTTGTCCTTGGGAGGTCATTTTTCTGATTCTCTGTTTTTCTATCTATGTAAAAAGCTGCTAGGCACAGTGGCTCACACTTGTAATCCCAGCACTTTGGGAGCCTGAGGTGGAAGGATCACTGGAGCCCAGGAGTTTCAGACCAGCCTGCGTAACATAGTGAGACCCCATATCGACAAAATAATTTAAAAACTAGCCAGATGTGGTGGCCCATGCCTGTAGTCCCAGGTACCCAGGAGGCTGAGGTGGGGAGGATTGTTTGAACTCAAAAGGTCAAGATTGCAGTGAGCCATGATGACAGTGCACTCCAGCCCAGGCAACAGAGTGGAACCCTGCCTCAAAAATAAAACAAACAGATTAGGTGCCCACCATACAGCAACTGTATTATCATTAACATGCTGAGCTATGTATCTAATGAGTATAATGAGTAGGTTAACTAGTAAATTCTGAAATTTATATTTTCTAATTTGATTCTTGTCTTTGTTCTCAACCAATACATATTTTAGGACTCTAAGAGTTGCATGAAAGTCAGATTTCATACTAAACTCACAGCTCTTTACTCTATAGTCTGATACCTGGTCTGAGCTCCAGGCTCCAGCCATTACTTTCATTAGTAAATTTGTTATGATATCATCTAGGAATCAGACTTGGCTTGTTTTCAGCAACTTATTCCAAGAAAAATGACCAATAAGAGCTTTGAGAGCTGCAATCCCCCTGTAGGTATCCAAGTCATACCATACTGCTTATAATGAGCCAGGTTGATAATAATAATGCATGATCAAGAGCAAGAACTAGGCCTCGAGTTCTAATCTTAGCTCTGTCATTTCCTAGCTGTGTGACCTTGTGCAAAGTGCTTAACCTCTCTGGGCCTCAGGCTTGTCATTTATAAAATGGAGATAAAATTAGTACTTACATCATAGAGTTGTCAGACTTATTACTTGAGATACTGTGTGTAAAGCACAGAGTGCTCAGGAAGTTTTAGCTATTGTCTCTTAAAGGAGATTGGCAATGGAGTTTGTTCACAGGAACATAGAGAAAAGTTTTTCTCCAGGGAGTTGAGACAAATACTGATTCTTGAAAAAAGGCAAGGGTTTAAGGGCAACAGTGATGTGTTTGGGCTGCTGCAGGAAATGAGGATTGGAGAATGCCAGATGAGTGGGCCTGCCTATCAAAGTTCAGGATATGGGGTATTAGCTTGTTTTCTGGAATGAATGAATTATACAGTTTTCTACTGACCTTTTCATCACATTTGCAGATGTCCATTCCCTTGAGTGGTTCCCTTCTGCTATTCTGGGAAGATGCCAAACTTTTAAATTTCAGATAACTGCTTTTGAATGTCTGCTTTCACATTGCATAGGCATGAGATGTTCAGCCACATAATTTTTTTTTTTTCAGACAAGGTTTTGCCGTGTCACCTAGGCTGGAGAGCAGTGGCATGGTTTCAGCTCACCGCAACCTCTGCCTCCCAGGCTCAAGCGATCCTCCCACCTCAGCCTCCCAAGTAACTGGGACTATACGGGCACATGCTACCACTCCCAGCTAATTTTTGTGGTTTTTGTAAAGACGAGTTTTCGCCATGTTACCCAGGATAGTCTTCCACTCCTGGGCTCAAGCAATTCACTTGCCTTGGCCTCCTAAAGTGTTCGGATTACAGGCATGAACCACTGCACCCAGAAGCCACAGAACTTGACGTGAGTTGGATGAGCAAGTAATTGAATCTTCCAGGAACCAGAGAGAACCCTACTAATCAAGAGTCCACCATTCTCTGCTGATGCTGCAGACTTTGAGCAGTTCCTATCTGATAGTTTACCAGAGTCTTGTGCATTGTCCTTTTAAACTGGTATTTTTAAAATTAGATAAGTAGTGCTTATATATGGTACAAAATTAAAAGGTAAAACAAAAAAGTAGATGGTGAAAAGTATGTTTCTTTGTCACCTTGAGTCTCAGTCACTCAGTTCTCTCCAGAGGCACTGTTTCCAGTTTCGTTTGTATCCTTCCAAAAACAGTATTTATTATATTCTTGTACAATTGAAGGTTTATTGAAAGTTTGATCCATGAGAAAGTCTTCATGAGAAAAGCAGGCCATCCAAATTTAAACAGCTATAGAAGGTTGATTTATTATCTGAACACCATAGTAACAAAAACATGCACAGATAAGAAAATATTCTTTGCCATCAGAAATAACTAAATTGGCCGGGTGCGGCAGCTCACACCTGTAATCCCAGCACTTTGGGAGACTGAGGCAGGAGGATCATGAGGTCAGGAGATCAAGACCATCCTGGCTAACATGGTGAAACCTCATCTCCACTAAAAAAAAAAAAAATACAACAATTAGTCGGGCGTGGTGGCGGGCACCTGTAGTCCCAGCTATTCAGGAGGCTGAGGCAGGAGAATGGCGTGAACTCGGGAGGTGGAGCTTGCAGTGAGCCAAGATCACACCACTGCACTGCAGCCTGGGTGACAGAGGGAAACTCTGTCTCAAAAAAAAAAAAGAGCCTGGGTGCGGTGGCTCATGCCTGTAATCCCAGCACTTTGGGAGACCAAGGCGGGCAGATCACAAGCTCAGGAGATCAAGACCATCCTGGCTAACACGGTGAAACCCCGTCTCTACTAAAAATACAAAAAAAATTAGCTGGGCGTGGTGGCGGGCACCTGTCCCAGCTACTCGGGAGGCTGAGGCAGGAGAATGGCATGAACCTGGGAGGTGGAGGTTGCAGTGAGCCGAGATTGCACCACTGCACTCCAGCCTGGGCAACAGAGCGAGACTCCATTTCAAAAAAAAAAAAACACTAAATCAACCATGTTCCAATTTATTCTTAGCAAGAGGGTGGCTAGTTCTAGAATAGGCTTTTAAAGGTCTCATCTTATGCAGCAGATGATGTCTGAATCTTGTGAAGTTGTGTGTAATTTAGGATTCTTTGTATGCCGACTTATTTCTTAAAATAGGAGAGGCTGTCAGTCGGCGCCATGTGTGAGCTGGTTGCTCCGTGGCAGTGGTGGCGGCTGGACTCTAGCACCATGAGTGGCTTCAGCACCGAGGAGCGCGCCGTGCCCTTCTCCCTGGAGTACCAAGTCTTCCTCAAAAATGAGAAAGGACAATATATCTCTCCATTTCATGATATTCCAATTTATGCAGATAAGGATGTGTTCCACGTGGTAGTTGAAGTACCACGCTGGTCTAATGCAAAAATGGAGATTGCTACAAAGGACCCTTTAAACCCCATTAAACAAGATGTGAAAGAAAGAAAACTTCGCTATGTTGCGAATTTGTTCCTCTATAAAGGATATATCTGGAACTATGGTGCCATCCCTCAGACTTGGGAAGACCCAGGGCATAATGATAAACATACTGGCTGTTGTGGTGACAATGACCCAATTGATGTGTGTGAAATTGGAAGCAAGGTATGTGCAAGAGGTGAAATAATTGGTGTGAAAGTTCTAGGCATACTGGCTATGGTTGACGAAGGGGAAACCGCCTGGAAAGTCATTGCCATTAATGTGGATGATCCTGATGCAGCCAATTATAATGATATCAGTGATGTCAAACGGCTGAAACCTGGCTACTTAGAAGCTACTGTGGACTGGTTTAGAAGGTATAAGGTTCCTGATGGAAAACCAGAAAATGAGTTTGCTTTTAATGCAGAATTTAAAGATAAGGACTTTGCAATTGATGTTATTAAAAGTACTCGTGAACATTGGAAAGCATTAGTGACTAAGAAAACGAATGGAAAAGGAATCAGTTGCATGAATACAACTGTGTCTGAGAGCCCCTTCAAGTGTGATCCTGATGCTGCCGGAGCCATTGTGGATGCTTTACCACCACCCTGTGAATCTGCCTGCACAGTACCAACAGACATGGATAAGTGGTTCCATCACCAGAAAAACTAATGAGATTTCTCTGGAATACAAGCTGATATTGCTGCATCGTGTTCATCTGGATGTATTAGATGTAAAAGTAGTAGCTTTTCAAAGCATTAAATTTGTAGAACTCATCTAAGTAAATTCTGCTGTGACTAATCCAATATACTCAGAATGTTATCCATCTAAAGCATTTTTCGTATCTCAACTAAGATAACTTTTAGCACATGCTTAAATATCAAAGCAGTTGTCATTTGGAAGTCACTTGTGAATAGATGTGCAAGGGGAGCACATATTGGATGTATATGTTACCGTATGTTAGGAAATAAAATTATTTTGCTGAAAAAAAAAAGAAATAGGAGAGGCAACATGGCTTAGTGGAAAGAACAGGAGCTATGAAGAGCCATGTTCAGATCTGAGTTCTGTCACTGAAAACAGCTATGCTTTGGACAAGTTACAAGCCTTTTAGGACTGGGTGCAGTGGCTCACACCTGTAATCTCAGCACTTTGGGAAGCCGAGGCAGGTGAATCACCTAATGTCAGGAGTTCAAGACCAGCCTGGCCAACATGGTGAAACCCTGTCTCTACTAAAAATACAAAATTAGCCAGATGTGGTGGCGGGCACCTGTAGTCCCAGTTACTCAGGAGGCTGAGACAGGAGAATCTCTTGAACCCAGGAGGCAGAGGCTACAGTGAGCCAAGATCGTGCCACTGCACTCCAGCCTGGGTGAGACAGAGCAAGACTGTCTCAGAAAAATAAATAAATAAATAAACCAAATCTAAGCCTTTTTGAATTATGTACAATAGATTTAAAAATACCTATATTCAGTGTCATGAGCATTAAATGAGACAGATAATTCAAAGCACCTAGTCCAATGTCTGGCAGGTGTCAATCACTCCAGCAATGGTGGCAGCAGTAGTACTGGTGGCCATACACAGTGCACATTCCGTATATACCACTGGGCTAAGGAGTAATAAATCCTGCTAGGGTTTTCAGCTGCCCAGTAACTTCCAAGCTTCCAGAGTAGCTTGAAAAGGGACTTTATGACACCATATCTTCGTGACTCTGCATGCCTGTTTTTACCTACAGGACTGAGTTTAGGAAAGAAGGGCTCCTCGGCTCGTTGCACAATAGTGTTTCAGTCAACTCTTGTTTACTTGATGCTGCTGGGGGGCCTCTGAGGCTTTTCCTCTAGTGGTGCTTCTCAAACTTTTTGGTCTCAAGACCTGTTTGCACATTTAAAAACTATGGAGGACCCAAGAACTTACATTTATATAGGTTATAGCTATTGATATCTGCCATGTTAGAAATTAAAACTTCAAATTTTAACATATTAATTTTATTATATTATTATTGTTACTTGAGACAAGATCCCACTCTTCACCGACGCTGTAGTGCAGTGGTGCAATTACAGCTCACTGTAACCTTGAACTTGTGGCTTCAAGCAATCCTCCCTCCTCAGCCTCCTAAGTAGCTAGGACTATAGGAGATAGCACCACGTCAAAATTGTTTTTTGTAGAGATGGGGGCCTCACTATGTTGCCCAGGCTGCTCTGGAACTCCTGGCCTCAAGTGATCCTCCTGCGTTAGCCTCTCAAAGCGCTGGGATTATAGGCGTGTGTCACTGCATCTGGCCAACATATTTATTTTAAATTCATATAAAAAGAGCAACAAGAAACCCATAACATGTTAACATAACATTTATTTGAGAAATAGCTGTTTTTTCCAAAACTAGCAAGAAATGTAGTTGGAAGAGTAACATTGTGTTACATTTTGGGAGAATTCCTTGACCCCTGGTTTAATAGAAGACAAATGCATTCTCATAATACTACTTTATTCAATCTGATGTGATATGTTGTTTTAGATGAACTATAGGAAGAAAATTCAGCCTTACAGAGATTCACAGTTAGAAAAGACCTGCTGGGGTGGCCGGGCGTGGTGGCTCATGCCTGTAATCCCAGCACTTTGGGAGGCCAAGGTGGGTGGATCACGAGGTTAGGAGTTTGAGACCAGCCTGGCCAAGATGGTAAAACTCCGTCTCCACTAAAAATACAAAAATTAGCTGGGCGCAGTGGCAGGCGCCTGTAATCCCAGCTATGCGGGAGGCTGAGGCAGGAGAATTGCTTTAACCCAGGAGATGGAGGTTGCAGTGAGCTGAGATCACGCCACTGCACTCTAGCCTAGGTGACAGAGTAAGACTCCATCTCAAAAAAAGAAAGAAAGAAAAGAAAAGACCTGCTGGGGGAGTCTCAGGGACTCCCCAGGGGTCCTTGGACCACACCGCTCAGAGTCCGATTTGTTTCCTGAAGACTTTAGCACCCTTAGGGCAGAGTATTTCTTCATTTGATGGGTCACAGAAGGGGGACAGTTTTCATTTGGTGTGTGATAAAATGCTTTTGACAGATTGGCTGATAGAGGGAGCTATAGGTCAATACTAGCCCACATATATAATACTGAGATACTAACTTTTCTCCTTTCACAGATGAAACCGACAGATTTAGACAGAATTGGTGTCTAAAGAGTTACATGCGGCCAGGCGTGGTGGCTCACACCTGTAATCCCAGCACTTTGGGAGGCCGAGGCGGGCGGATCACAAGGTCAGGAAATAGAGACCATCCTGGCTAACACGGTGAAACCCCGTCTCTACTAAAAATATAAAAAACAAGCTGGGCGTGGTGGCAGGCGCCTGTAGTCCCAGCTACTCGGGAGGCTGAGGCAGGAGAATGGCGTGAACCCGGGAGGCGGAGCTTGCAGTGAGCCGAGATCGTGCCACTGCACTTCAGTCTGGGAGACAGAGGGAGACTCCGTCTCAAAAAAAAAAAAGAGTTACATCCCTGGCTGGGTGCGGTGGCTCACGCCTGTAATCCCAGCACTTTGGGAGGCCGAGGCGGGCAGATCACTTAGGGTCAGGAGTTTGAGACCAGCCTGGCCAACATGGTGAAACCCTATCTCTACTAAAAATACAAAAAAAAAAAAAAAAAAAAAAATAGCCTGGTGTGGTGGAGGGCGCTGGTAATCCCGGCTACTCAGGAGGCTGTGGCAGGAGAATCGCTTGAACCTGGGAGGTGGAGGTTGCAGTGAGCCAACATCGTACTACTGCACTCCAGCCTGGGCAACAGAGCGAGATTCCATCAAAAAAAGAAAAAAGAAAGAAAAGAAAAGAGAGAGGAAGGAAGGAAGGAAGGGAGGGAGGGAGGGGAAAGTAGAAATGAACTTCTTTCTCTAATTTTGTTCTGACTGATCTCACCCCTTCTTAGCTACTCAATTCAGTTGCACAATTATTTATTGAAGACATTCTATGTAAAAGTCCTCCCAGAAACAAAGATCAGTGAAATAGTGCCTATTCTCAAGGAGTTGGCCCTCTAGTAGAGGGTTGGTCAAGATACATATATAACAAGTCCAAAGAGATGCACTAACAGGATGAAATGGGTCTTGGAGAAGGCGGTGCTTGGACTAGAACTTAAGGACCATAGGATTTCTGCTGGGGCTAAGTTTTGGGGAAGCATTATGAGCACAAAGGAGACAAACTAGTTTCCTACATTGCTGATCAGGTTAGAGGCTTAGAATCATGTCTGAAAAGTTGGTACAGATGTTGAAGATTATTGGTCCAGTTTCCCATTTAATACGGGAATCCATTTTACTTGATGAAAGAAATCAGGAGGTAATGCAATGTGGCTACTGCAAGGAAACCACGGTCCCTGGTAAAGCACGTTGCATTTAAAGACCTGCTTTCTATCTTGCTTTCACCTGTAAGCTTTATCATCAAGCTCCTCAACCTGAGAACTGGCTTCCTTGTCTATTCCAAGCTTGGCGCATACTATAACTAACATATGTGAAAATTCTCAGCAAGCGTTATAAGCCCTGTTTATCAGCTCAGCACGGTGGCTTATGCCAGTAATCCCGGCACTTTGGGAGGCTGAGGTGGAGGATCCCTTCAGGCCAGGAGTTTAAGACCCGCTGGGGCAACATAGCGAGGCTCTGTCTCTACAAAACATTTTAAAAATTAGCTGGGTGTGGTGGTGCACACCTGTAGTCCCAGCTCCTCAGGAGGCTGAGACAGAAGGATGGCTTGAGCCTAGGGGTTCCAGGCTGCGGTGAGCTATGGAGTACCACTGCACTCCAGCCTGGGTGACAGAGCAGGGCCCTGTCTCAAAAAACAAACAAACAAAACTGTTTTACTTGTTTTTTCTTTTTTTTTTTTTGAGGCAGAGTCTCACTCTTTTGCCAAGGCTGGAGTGCAGTGGTGCGATCTCAGCTCACTATAACCTCTGCCTCCCAGGGGTTGAAGCGATTCTTGTTCCTCAGCCTCATGAGTGGCTGGGACTACAGGTGCATACCTGGCCAATTTTTGTATTTTTAGTAGAGATGGGATTTCACCATGTTGCCCAGGCTAGTCTTGAACTACTGACCTCAGGTGATCTGCCTGCCTCGGCCTACCAAAGTGCTGAGATTACAGGTGTGAGCCACCATGCCTGGCCTGTTTTTCTTCTTACTATTCTGGCTAATTTCTACTTGTCTTTCAAGGCTCAGTGAGGACTAGTTGGGTAGAAAGTCTTGCAGGGTCATCGACTTACTTTCACACTGCATGGAGTAGCCTGTTTGCAAGGTCATCTGCTCCCCAGAATGTGAGCTCCCTCAGGGGTGCCTGATTGACTTCTGTAACTCCAGAGCCTGGCACAGCACACAAGATAAATAGTGGTGTGCTAGTTACGAGCCCTGGCCTTGAAAATCAGATAATCAGGGGTTGAATCCTGGCCCTGCCACTTACTATGTGACTTTGGGCAAGATCCTTAGCCTCTTCCCTGGGCCTCAGTTTCTTCAACTGCAAAGTGGGGATAATAATTACAATTACTTCATAGGCTGAAGTGAGGAGTTCAACACGGGCTCATGCACTTTTTTTTTTTTCTTTTGAGACAGAGTCTTGCTCTGTCGCCCAGGCTGGAGTGCAGTGGCGCGATCTCGGCTCACTGCAACCTCCACCTCCCGAGTTCAAGGGATTCTTCTGCCTCAGCCTCCTGAGTAGCTGGGACCACAGGCGCGCACCACCACACCCGGCTAAGTTTTGTATTTTTGGTAGAGACAGGGTTACACCATGTTGGCCAGGCTGGTCTCGAACTCCTGACCTCAAGTGATCCGCCTGCCTCAGACTCCCAAAGTGCTGGGACTACAGGTGTGAGCCACCCACCCGGCCTGGGGCTCATGAACTTAAAGATCATGGCCCAGTGCCAGGCACATGGGAATTCAGAATAGTAATAGACAACTATTGTTAAGTTCTCTATGTCTGTTGCATAAGTAGATTAGGCTGTAGATAACTACACTCTTTGTCTAAAAGGGCCAAGTTCTCATCAGAACACTTTGCTGAGCTCCTGGTGACCGAATCCCTAGCTCTGGGGTGAGCGACATGCCTCCAAAGAGCTGCAGCCAGGAGACAGCCAGGCGAAGGCGGGGCTCTGCCTCTGGGCTCCCCGAGGGGCGGAGGCCGGCGCGCGGGCCACGTGGGGGCGCGGGAGGCGGGGCTTGCACACGCTGGTCACGAGGTCAGCTATTGACACTTCCTGGTGGGATCCGAGTGAGGCGACGGGGTAGGGGCTGGCGCTCAGGCGGCGACCATGGCGTATCACGGCCTCACTGTGCCTCTCATTGTGATGAGCGTGTTCTGGGGCTTCGTCGGCTTCTTGGTACCTTGGTTCATCCCTAAGGGTCCTAACCGGGGGTAAGTGCGCGAGGCCCGCCTTGGGAGGAACGGGCGGTGAGGAGCGAGCAGGCCGGGGCGGGGAAAGGCACGACCCCCACACGGGTCAGAGAACGTTGCATGGGCGCCCCCCGCGCTGCAGAGTCAGGCCCCCGACCCGGCGGAACTCTTTGTGTTCCTTTTCGCGGCAGCTTCAGTGTCCTCCGGCCTGAGCGAGTGGAGGGTGACCTTTGGTGGACCCACCTTGGAAACGAGTTTCAGGGGAATTTTTTTCTCATCGTAGTCCTGTGTGGGGAGGTGCAGTCGGAAATGAGCAGGCCGAATCTGGGAGAAACTGGGGTTTGTCCCTTAGTCGACTGTCCCCCTTTAGCCCTGCCTTCCACCCCACATGAGGCCTCGTTTGCCTGAACTTAAGGATCAAATAAATAAAACAGAAATTGGCTTCTCTGCCTCCCATGGTGTCGCGGTTGCGTACAGAACAAGCTCGTTCGACAACATTGAGCCCAGGCCTTGCATCTAGTGGGCGCCAGGAGGCTGTTGGGGCCTGATCTAAAGTGAAATTAATTAGCAAAGAGCAGGAGGTATTGTTGAGAAACCCCTGCGTCATGCCTGTTGGAGGGCGCTCCGGCTCTTGTGAGTGTAAGAAGTGCTTAGAATGATTGGCTAAGAAAGATTTTTTTTTCCAGACTTCTTTGTTGGATAGAGCTTTGTCTATTTTGGAATTAAACTTTTTAACTGTAGTATAAAATAGAGCCTTAATCTTCAAAGGAGCCTTGGAACACCCTCTTCCTGGTTCCTCTTTTGCTTTTCAGTCATTTTTTTTCTCAGTTCAAGATGATGAGAGGTGAAACTTCGACTGAAGTCAGTTTGTCAGAAACACCATCTCTTGCTTTGTTCCTTGAACCTAATTGGTGGCTTCATAGTAGTGCCTGGTTTTCGTAGTACCTTGTATGCACAGGAGGCACCCAATAAATACCTGTTGAGTGGATAGTTCTATTGTCTTTATTAAAAGAAAAAGATTTTTGGCTAGGTGCGGTGGCTCACGCCTGTAATCCCAGCACTTTGGGAGGCCGAGGCGGGCTGATCACGAGGTCAGGAGATAGAGACCATCCTGGCTAACACGGTGAAACCCTGTCTCTACTAAAAATACAAAAAAATAGCGGGGTGTGGTGGCGGGCGCCTGTAATCCCAGCTACTCGGGAGGCAGAGGCAGGAGAATAGCGTGAACCCGGGAGGCGGAGCTTGCAGTGAGCAGAGATTGCACCACTGCACTCCAGCCTGGGCGACACAGCGAGACTCTGTCTCAAAAAAAAAAAAAAAGAAAGAAAAAAGAAAGAAAAAGATTTTTATTACTTCCTTAATATTTTGTGACCTGAAACCCTTTTGCTCCCTGGAATACATTTGCTTTATTAGTCTAAAATTATATTTTTTTATAAAAAAGGAACATGGTAGATGAATTTTTATCATTTTTAAGTATCAAGTTCCTCCTCTCTGGTAACACCAGTTATATGGGGTCATCTACCTATAGAGGTTGATGGACAGAGTCAGAATTCTGGCATTATTAAAGCAATTGTATTAACCAAAGTTAATTAGACTTGTTTTTCTTACTGGAGTTAGAGAACAACAAGTGCTGCTTTGTTGTGTTTATATCTTCAACTGTTTCATTACCCTACTGTCTGCCTTTATGGCCTTCGTACTCAGAAAAGCATTTATTAATGTGCTAATAGCACTGACAATTCCTTTCTTAAAGACCATTCTCTCCCCTTCCTTGGGATGTCATTGCCATTATCCATGGTAATGAAACCCATCCTGTTTCCACTTAGCCCTAGTGAGTGTCATGATTCAGGTATTTGACCAGCTAGTGATATATAGACATGTGTCACTTAACAAAAGGGATACATTTGAGAAATGTGTTAGTAGGGCTTTTGTGTGAACATCAAAGAGTTTACTTAAACAGATGGTACAGCCTACTACACACCTAGGCTATATAACCTACTACACACCTAGGTTCTACACAACAGGTAGAACCTGTTGCCTCTGGGTAGGCTACACACCTGTATAGCATGTTACTGTCCTTAAATACTGTATAGACAAATGTAACACAATGGTGTTTGTGTAACAAAATGTCCTTAAATACTGTATAGACAAATGTAACACAATGGTGTTTGTGTATCTAAACATAGAAAAGGTACAGTAAAAATACATATCAAAGATTTAAAATGGTCCACCTGTATAGGGCACTTACCATGAATGGAGCTTGCAGGACTGGAAATTGCTGGTGAGTGAGTCAGTGACTGGTGAGTGAATGTGAAGAACCAGGACATTGCTGTATACTATGGTGGACTTTAGAAACACTCTACACTTAGGCTACATGAAATTTCTGAAAAAATATTTTTCTTTCTTCAAAAATAACCTTAGCTTCCTGTAACTTTTTTACTTAAACTTTTGAATTCTTTTTAACTTTTTGACTCTTTCGTACTAACACTTGGCTTAAAACACAAGCAAGGCTGGGCACGGTGGCTCACACCCATAATATGCAGCACTTTGGGAAGCCGGACAAGAGGATTGCTTGAGACGAGCCTGGGCGACATAGCGAGACCTTATCTCTGAAAAAAATTATTTTTAATTAGTTGGGTATGGTGGTGCACACCTGTGGTCCTAGCTACTCGGGAGGCTGAGTGAGGGGGAGTGTTTGAGACCAGGAGTTCCAGGATGCAGTAAGCTATGATCACACCACCTTACTCCAGCCTGGGCAACAGTGAGACCCCGTCTCTTCAAAAATGAAACAAGTCCAGTGGCAGAGTCTGGGGAAGAGGCTGCAGGCACCGTGTCCATTTTCATAGATGGCAGGAAGAAGCCCCTGAAACAGCCCAAGAAGCAGGCCAAGGAGATGGATGAGGAAGATAAGGTTGGTTTTTGTTTTGTTTTGTTTTGTTTTTGAGACAGAGTCTCACTCTGTCTCCAGGCTGGAGTGCTGTGGCGTGATACTAGCTCACTGCAGCCTCCGCCTCCTGGGTTCAAGCAATTCTCCTGCCTCAGCCTCCCGAGTAGCTGGGGTTACAGGCGCACACCACCATGCCCAGCTAATTTTTGTATTTTTAGTAGAGACGGGGTTTCACCATGTTGGCCAGGATGGTCTCGATCTCTTGACCTCATGATCCGCCCATCTTGGCCTCCCAGAGTGCTAGAATTACAGGCATGAGCCACCACTCCCGGTTGGAAAATAAATTGTTTAAACAAAAAGAGGAGCAGAAGACACTGGAGGAGCCGAAAGTGAAGGCCATGGGGAAGGGGCCTCTGGTCGTAGGTGGAATTAAGAAATCCAGCAAAAAATAAGCTGTTCCATGTGCCTGAGGTGATCGATGGTGACCCTTGATTCCATTTGTATTTAAACATCTGGATTCCCTGCTATAACATCTTTTTTTTTTTTTTTGAGATGGACTCTTACTCTTTTGTCCAGGCTGGAGTGCAGTGGTGCCATCTTGGCCCACGCAACCTCCACCTGCTGGATTCAAGCAATTCTCCTGCCTCAGTCTCCTGAGTAGCTGGGATTACAGGTGCCCACCACCATGCCTGGCTAATGTTTGTATTTTTGGTAGAGAAGGGGTTTCACCACGTTGGACAGGCTGGTCTTGAACTCCTGACCTCAGGTGATCTGTCCGCCTCGGCCTCCCAAAGTGCTGAAATTACAGGTGTGAGCTGCCACACCCAGCCCCCTGCTATAACATCTTTTGCCACCTGTACTTAGAATGAAGTGTTGTCTTGGAGCCTGTTGTACATTGTACATGTAAGAGTAAACTTTTGAAAACAAAACACACACAGACACGTTGTACAGCTGTATAATTTTTTTTTAAGAGTCAGAGAGTCTCACTTTGTCACCCAGGCTGGAGTGCAGTGGCTCCATCATAGCTCACTGCAGGCTTGAACTCCAAGGCTCAGGGGATCCGTCCACCTCAGCCTCCCGACTAGCTAGGACTATAGGCGTGCACCACTACACCCAGCTAATTTGTTGTTGTTGTTGCTGTTTTGAGACAGGGTCTCTCTTTGTTGCCCAGGCTGGTCTCCAACTCTTGACTTCAAGCAGTCCTCCCACCTTGGCCTCCCAAAGTGCTAGGATTACAGGCATAAGCCACCTTGGCCCTAATCTATTTTCTTTCTTTATATCCTATCCTATAAGTTTTTTTCCATTAAAAATTTTTTTAACTTTTTAAACTTTTTTTGTTAAAAACTAAAACACAAACACATTATTCTAGGCCTACACAGGTTCAGGATTATCAAGATGTCATTAGGTGATAGGAATGTTTCAGCTCCATTATAATCTTATGGGACCACCTGTCATTTATGCATTCATCGACTGAAAGGTCATTATGTGGCAATTGTCAAGTGCCTGTATTATCTGGGTCCAGTTCACAGCCTCTGCTGCAGTCCTTGCTTTTCCTGCTCTTGGCTGGATTGAGCAGGTCTTGAAACAGTGTCTCTCCTAGGAAGAGTTGCTATAATACATTTTGAGGAACACTGCACCTAGGCAGATGATCCCTGTGACCTTGACGATTTAGTTAACTTTTCTATGTTCCCATTTCCTCATTTTAAAATGGAAATATGCTTTTCTGTAGGGATTTTTTAGAAAAGGAAATATTAATGCACAATTTAATTAACTTTTCCATGTTCCCACTTCCTCATTTTAAAATGGAAATATGCTTTTCTGTGGGGATTTTAAAAAAAGGAAATATTAAAGCCGAGTTAGTACTAGTTCCCCTTTACCTCTTGAAAATACTGCAAATCAAATTTTTCCGGATACATGAAGGAGCTGAAGTGCTTCACGCTGTAGTGAGTTGGGGTTTTTTTTTGAGACAGAGTCTTCCTCTGTTGCCCAGTCTGGAGTGCAGTGGCATGATCTTGGCTCACTGAAACTTCCACCTCCCAGGTTCAAGCACTTCTCATGCCTCAACCTCCCGAGTAGCTGGGACTACAGGCACACATCACCATGCTTGACTGATTTTTGTATTTTTAGTAGAGACAGGGTTTCGCCATGTTGGCCAGGCTGTTCCCGGACTTTTGGCCTCAAGTGATCCTCTCGCCTCGGCCTCCCAACGTGTTGGGATAACAGGCTCCAGCCAGTGCCCCTAGCTTGTGGTGAATTTTTAATACAGGGGAGCATTTCTGATTTAAATGATCAAAAATATCTTCAAAAAAATAAAAATGGGCCTGACATGGTGGCTCACACTGGCACTTTGGGAGGCTGAGGTGGGAGGATCACTTGAAGCCAGGAAATAGAGACCAAGCGTGGGCAATAAAGCGAGACCTGGTCTCTACAAAAACAATTTTTTAAAAATTATCTAGGCATGGTGGTGTAGACCTGTGGTCCCAGCTTCTCAGGAGACTGGGTGGGTGGATTGTTTGAGCCCAGGATGTTGAGGCTGCAGTGAGCTATGATCATGCCACTGCATTCTAGCCTAGGCAACAGAGTGAGACCCCATCCCTTAAAAAAACATTCCCTTCTGCCCTTTCTTTTCCCTACCTTATCAGGTCCTATAACCTCCTAATTACCCAACTTGTAGCATTCTGGTGTGCAGGGGTCTCTTGGGGAAGATAAATTAACATCAAATACATCTCTGTTTCTCTCCCTTCTTTCCTCCTCACAGGGTTTCTTTATCTCCTTACTGAAGATTTTTTTTTTTTTTTGAGACCTAGTCTTGCCCTGTCACCCAGGCTGGAGTGCAATGGCATGATCTTGGCTCACTACAGCCTCTGCCTCCCAGGTTCAAGCAATTCTCCTGCCTCAGCCTTCCGAGTAGCTGGGATTACAGGCATGCGCCACCATGCCCAGCCCATTTTTGTATTTTTTAGTAGAGATGGGGTTTTGCCATGTTGGCCAGGCTGGTCTCAAACTCCTGACCTCAGGCGATCCACCCACCTTGGCCTCCCAAAGTGCTGGGATGACAGGAGTTGGCCACTATGCCCAGCCGAAGATTTTTTTTTAATTTATTTTTTAAAACAGGGTCTTACTTTGTTGCCCAGGCTGGAGTGCAGTGGCACAGTCAGTCATAGCCCACTGCAGCCTCAACCTGGGCTCACACAATCCTTCTGCCTCAGCCTCCAGCATAGCTGGGACAACAGACATGCACCACCATGCCCAACCAACTAAAAAAAAAATGTTGTAGATACTGGGTCTCGTTTTATTGCCTAGGCTGGTCTTGAACTCCTGACTTCAAGCAGTCCTCCCACCTCAGCCAACCAAAGTGCTAGGATTACAGATGTGAGGACTGTGCTTAGCCAGGAAAAACTTATGAATCTTTTCTTTTATTAAAAAAAAAAAGTAGCCTACGATCACTTGGAAAAAACTCTTCAGAATTTATGGATGACCTAAATAAAGCCCCTTGCTCTTTATTTTTGCAACTGAAAAGGGCCAGCTAAAATCAGGTCTGTGTCTGGAATCAGCTTTCCTGATTCCTGACCATTCTAGTTTCTCATGATTTCCCTCTTTTCTCTAAAGGAATCCATAGATTCTCTAAAGCTTCCATTTTCTCACAGTGGCTTCCTAACCAGTAGATGTGGGGGAGGAGAAAAGGAAGGAGAACAGAGATGAGTTTGCCAGTTCAGTGGACTCCACTTAGCTTTTTTTGTGGTTTGTTTTAATTTAATTTTTATTTTTTGATTATTTTATTTATAAATAATAGAGATGGGCTAGCCGGGCATGGTGGCTCATGCCTGTAATCCCAGCACTTTGGAAGGCTGAGGTGGGCGGATCACTTGGTCAGGAGTTCAAGACCAGCCTGGCCAACATGGTGAAACCTCATCTCTGCTAAAAATACAAAAATTAGCCAGGTGTGGTGGTGTGTGCCTGCAGTCCCAGCTACTCCGGAGGCTGAGGCAGGAGAATTGCTTGAGCCCAGGAGGTGGAGGTTGCAGTGAGTTGAGATTGCGCCACTGCACTCCAGCCTGGGCGACAGAGCGAGACTGTGTCTCAAAATTTTTTTTTAAAAAGTTAAAAAAAAAATACAGATGGGATCTAGCGCTGTTGGTCAGGTTGGTCTTAAACACCTGGCCTCAGCCTCCCAAAGTGCTAAGATTACAGGCTTGAGCCACCATGCCTATTTTTTTGTTTTGTTTTGTTTTGTTTTGTTTTGTTTTTAAAGAGTCTGCCTGTGTTGCCCAGGCCTCGAGTGCAGTAGCGTGATTATATCTCACTGTAGCCTTGATATCCTGGGCTCTAGTGATCCTCCCACCTCAGCCTCCTGAGTAGCTGGGACTACAGGCATGCCACTGCGTCCAGCTAACTCCCCTTTTTTCATGAACAATTTCAAACATGTAGAAAAGTAGGAAAAGTAGTACAATAAGTGCCACATATTACCTCCTAGACTCAGTCATTGTTTAACATATTCAGATTTGCTTCATCTATGAGTGTGTGTATATATAATTTTGCTGAACCATTTGAAAGTAAATTGCAGTTATTGTGGCATTTCACCACTCAGCCTGCAGCTTCTAAGACCAAGCACATTAGGAGCTGATACCTTAATGAGGGAGCTTTTATATGAAACTATTAATATTAAGCAGGTAATACAAAGGAGCCTCAGCTCTTTCAGTTCTATGAGATGGTCTTTTGGAGAAGAGAGAAGACAGGGAAGAGATTCCACAGTGGAGCACGGACTGGGGGAAGATGAGTAAAGGCTTGGAATTGAGAATCCTAGATGTAATGTGTTTTGGGGGACAGTGAAGGCACCTGCCTTCGGCAATGAAGGACTGATGTTTGAACGTAAGGGTAGGTGAGGAGGATGGGTGGAGGGAGTCAGTTACAAATGAAGCAGGGGACTCAATTCTGTAGGTCTTCAAACATTTTTATTGTGCAACTGTCAAAATTTCTTTAGCACAATATCCCATACATATTTTATATTTTATAAGTGTAATATATAAATTATGTATTTCAAGGAATCTGACCAACTCTTACTATCTGCACTGCTGCCAGCCTGATCCACTTGGATTATTATAATTCCTCTCAACTGCTTTCTCTGCTTTCTTTTTGCCCCGCTTCCCCCAGTCTCTTTCATCCCAGCAGAGAGATCCCATTAGAATTGGAATCAGATTTTGTCAGTCCTCTCCTCAAATCCCTCCAAATAACTTCCCTTTTCTTTATTCTTTATTTATTTATTTTTATTTTTATTTTTATTTTTTTGAGATGGAGTCTCGCTCTGTCACCCAGGCTGGATTGCAGTGGCACGATCTTTGCTCACTGCAAGCTCCGCCTCCAGGGTTCACGCCATTCTTCTGCTTCAGCCTCCCAAGTAACTGGGACTACAGGCGCCCGCCACCACACCCAGCTAATTTTTTTGTATTTTTAGTAGAGACGGGGTTTCACCATGTTAGCCAGGTTGGTCTCGATCTCCTGACCTCGTGATCCACCTGCCTTGGCCTCCCAAAGTGCTGGGATTATGGGCATGAGCCACCGTGTCTGGCCATGACTTCCCTTTTCACTCGGAGTCAAAGCCTTTTAAGAGTGAAAGTCCTTTCAGAGGCCACATGGCACCTCTTTGACCTCACCTTTCCCCAGGCTCCTTGCTCTGCTTCAGCCACACAGACCCCTTCCTCTTTGAACTCCAGGTACCCTCTCACCGCCTGCCTTTGACATTACTTCTGCCTGGAATGCTCTGTCACCTTGTTCAGGTCTGCACTGAGACGCTACCTCCTCAGCAAAGCTTTTCCTGACCATCCTCTAAAATTGCAAACACAATCTCCAACCCCTGGTAGACCCTGTCTCCCTTTCCTGCCTTATTTTCCTCCGTCAGCACTTACTGGCCATCTGGCATATATAGGTAGATAATTGTTGTTTGTTGTGTGTTCATCTTGTTTGTTGTTTATCTCCGTCAGTAGCACGTAAGCTTCATGAGGCAGTGGTTTTTTTGTTTATTTATTTATTTTTTTGAGATGGAATCTCGCTCTCTCGCCCATGCTGGAGTGCAATGGCGCAATCTCGGCTCACTGCAACCTCTGCCTCCTGGGTTCAAGTGATTCTCCTGCCTCAGCCTCCTGAGCAGCTGGGATTACAGGTGCAAACCACCACACCCAGCTAATATTTTTGTATTTTTAGTAGAGACGGGGTTTCACCATGTTGGTCAGGCTGGTCTCGAACTCCTGACCTCTTGATCCGCCCACCTCGGCCTCCCAAAGTGCTGGGATCACAGGCGTGAGCCACTGCTCCCGGCCATGAGGCAGTGGTTTTCATCTGTTTTGTTTACTGTTCTCTGTCCAGCGCCTAATATATATACTGGACACTCAGTCAGTGAAAATCTGTTGAATGAGTAAATGAATGTGCCAATATATTAACCAAAGAAAATACACACACAGTGGCTCATGCCTGTAATCTCAGCACTTTGGGAAGCGTAGGTGGGTGGATTACTTGAGGCTGAGAGTTTGAGACCAGCCTGGACAACATGGCAAAACCCCATCTCTACTAAAAATACAAAAATTAGCTGGGTGTGGTGGTGCATGCCCGTAGTCTCAGCTACTTGGGCTGAGGCAGGAGAATTGCTTGATTCTCCTGCCTGGATGACAGAGTGAGACTCTGTCTCAAAAAAAAAAACAAAAAAAAACCACACACAGAACTTCTAAAGGATGAGTTAAAAATAAATAAAAATAAGAGTTCTGGGCCAGGTGTGGTGGCTCACACCAGTAATCCCAACACTTTGGGAGGCTGAGGCAGGAGGATCACTTGAGGCCAGGAGTTCAAGTACAACCTGGTCAACATATTGAGACCCCCCCCCCCCCACCTCCCGATCTCTACAAAAAAATTAAAAATATTAGTGAGGCCTGGTTGTGCACACCAGTAGTCCTAGCTACTCGGGAAGCTGAGGCGGGAGGATCAGTTGAGCCTAGGAGTTGGAGGTTACACGGACCTATGATCACGCCACTGCACTCTAGCCTGGGCGACAGAGACCCTGTCTCTAAAAAAAAAATAGGAGTTACAATATTTGGTTCCCAAGTTCTAGGAAATGGTCTTGCTCTTTTTTTTTTTTTTTTTTTTTTTTTTTTTTTGAGATGGAGTCTTGCTCTGTCGCCCAGGCTGGAGTGCAGTGACGCAATCTCGGCTCACTGCAAGCTCCGCCTCCCGGGTTCACGCCATTCTCCTGCCTCAGCCTCTCCGAGTAGCTGGGACTACAGGCGCCCACGACCACGCCCGGCTAATTTTTTGTATTTTTAGTAGAGACGGGGTTTCACCGTGGTCTCGATCTCCTGACCTCGTGATCCGCCCGCTTCGGCCTCTCAAAGTGCTGGGATTACAAGCATGAGCCACCACGCCCGGCTGGTCTTGCTCTTTTTAGGATGTGGACATGCCTGTTGGAAACCAAATGATGGATGATGGAGGGGGGACGTCAAAAGGTCTTAAGTAGAGAATCCTGATGATTGTTTATAGAATGAAGGAGAAGGAGGAAAGTTTGAATCTGCCAGCAATTAAGCCAGGAGAACCGGGTGAATTTTGTTGCTGACAGTGGGAATGGGAAGGAGGAAATACACATGGGGAGAGATGCTTTAAAGTATAAATCCACAGTATTTGGTGACTGTGGAGGTGCAGAGGAGGCATGAGCAAAAGATGATGGATTTGAGGGTAGGTCGGATGGGTGAAAATGGCAGAGCTTCTTCTGAGGAGTAGGAGATTCAGAAGAGGAGCTTTTAGAAAGAGATGGGAAGAGAATAGCATGAACTGAGGTTTAGAAATGTTGAAATTCTGCTGATGAGAGATCAAAGTGTAACTTTTTCAGACATGAATGGAGATGGGGAGAGCTCATCGCTGGAGAGTCATATTTTTAGAAGTACAGTGTTAATTTCATTACAGAGACTACCACCAAAGGGGGTAATTACTTGGGTGTCAAAACTAATTGTCACTGCAGCCTTTCCTGTTCAGTTTCAGATAAATTTGGATTGGACATCTACACTGTGGCATCAACACATATCTCTTTAAATACAAATGTTTAATTACATAAACTTTTCCCAGGTGCACCCTGGGCACACCGCAGTTTGCTGGATATTTGAGCAAATACAGATCCAATTTCTTGGTGTGCAATCCGTGCCATTTTGATAATCAGGAAAGGGGACTTAAACCATTCTGTGATGTTTGCATAGTTTGCTAGTTATTTAATGACATTTGCATTTTTTTTTTTTTTTAGAGTTATCATTACCATGTTGGTGACCTGTTCAGTTTGCTGCTATCTCTTGTAAGTAATTTTTTCTTAAGTAATTATTCTTGGTATTTGTAATGTGTGCAATTTACACATTTGTTTTATTGGAGCTCATCCCTCAGGTAACATCTAGAAATAGTGTCCTAAAATTGAAAATATCACACTTTTCATATGCTCAGTATATTTATGTAGAGTTGTACAGATACTCTATCCTTCTGGGAATACAACTGCAGTTTAATTGGCACAAATGTTAAAGCTTATAAGTAGCTGGAAATCATAATATACTATTTTATATTTTACTATGGTGAAGTATTTATTTATTTATTTATCTTTTGAGACAAGGTCCCGCTCTGTCGCCCAGGCTGCAGTGCAGTGGCGTGATCTCAGCTCACTGCAACCTCGGCCTCCTGGGTTCAAACGAGTCTCATGCCTCAACTACCTAAATGGCTGGGGTTACAGGCACACACCACCATGCACGGCTAATTTTTGTATTTTTAGTTGGAGACAGGGTTTTGCCATGTTGGCCAGGCTGGTCTCAAACTCCTGACCTCAAGTGATCTGCCTGCCTTAGCCTCCCAAAGTGCTGGGATTACAGGCGTGAGCCACTGTGCCCGGTATACTATTGTGAAGTATTTAGATCTACTTATTTCACTGAAGTATCTCACTAATGGAGCTAATAAAGCCATTCTTTACTGTGACTTTTGTTTATCTGATGGACAGAAATTGAGCTAGAATTATAACCAAGTAGACTAAGGATAATTGTTAACAATTCATTGTAAGCTGTATCAAAATATATGTATTGATCACATACCATAAAAATCCTAAGGATTTCTTTCAATTTAGGTTTTTGAGACAGGGTCTTGCTCTGTCACCCAGGCTGGAATGGCTCAATCACAGTTCACTGCAGCCTCAAACTCTTAGGCTCAAGCGATCCTCCTGCCTCTGCCTCCCAAGTAGTTGGGACTATAGTCATGCGCCACCATGCTCAGCTAACTTTTTTATTTTTGTAGAGATGGAGTCTTACTGTGTTACCCAGGCTGGTCTTGAACTCCTGGCCTCAGTGATCCTTCCATCTTAGCCTCCCAAAGTGCTAGGATTACAGGCATGAGTCACTAC
Source organism: Hylobates moloch (assembly GCF_009828535.3). Lineage (NCBI taxonomy): Eukaryota > Metazoa > Chordata > Mammalia > Primates > Hylobatidae > Hylobates > Hylobates moloch. The sequence continues at coordinate 150,173,215 of NW_026652281.1, forward strand.
ACCCAGCCAGGATTTCTTTCTAGGGTTTAGAACCAGTGATTCTCTTTTTGAAGAGAGCTTTCTAGCTTCCTGAGACTTCAGAGACATGGAAAGTGTTGGTGTTCACAGAAGTGTTGTTTAGTGCCCATGTGAGGTAGGAAGCAACAGTTCTGACCCATCCTGTAGATGAAAGACCATGACTTTTTTTTCCAGAAACATTTTAATAAAAATTGGCCATTTCCAAGAAGCACCCACTGCATGCCCATTAATAAAAGAGGACCATAACAAAATAGAAAATTTACCACATAGCTGTGATTTAACATAGCTGTGATTTAAAGAGAAAATGTGGACACAAGCACATCAGCAAAGTCCAATATTAAAGTCACATTCTGGCCAGGATCGGTGGCTCACGCCTGTAATCCCAGCACTTTGGGAGGCCGAGGCAGGTGGATCACCAGGTCAGGATGTTGAGACCAGCCTGGCCAACATGGTGAAACCCATTCTCTATTAAAAATACAAAAAAAAATTAGCTGGGCGTGGTGGCACACACCTGTAGTCCCAGCTGCTCGGGAGGCTGAGGCAGGAGAATCACTTGAACCCTGGAGGCAGAGGTTGCAGTGAGCCGAGATTGCACCACTGCACTCCAGCCTGGGTGACAGAGTGAGGCTCCGCCTCAAAAAAAATAAAATACATACATACATAAATAAAGTCACATTCCTTCTTATGGGCTATGATTAGGAATCTGATTAGATATCAGAGTAAAAATACAAATGCTGAACTATTTAGGTCAAAGAACCTCTATAGAAGCATCTGTCTTCAAAGGCATTCCAATTGGAGACTCAATTTTAGAATAAGGCATAACACATATGTTAACAGAAGACATACAAGGTGATGAAAGAGGGATTCTACAATTCCCCACACATTCTGAACCTAATAAAACAAATCCAGATTTTTTAAAAATTACTTTTCTTTAAACAATTGCCAAGACTGAAATCAAAGAGAAATAGAAGGCACAATGGTTTTGCTCTGGTTGTTATCTGGGTTTGGGGAATTTTTTTTTTTTCCAAATACAAATTAAACATGAAAAAACTCTATTTCAAATAAACTAACAGTTCAAGAAAAGCCTATCAGTTGCATTCTAGACATTTAAAACCTGTATCGCAATTTAAATTTCAATGGTAAAAACAGTAGGTTTTAGAATTGCTTTGTGATCCTATATCAAAAGAAAAATTCTATTCCTTTAATTCAGTTTTTAAACATACCAGTGAGAATCAAAATTGTCAAATTTTCCAATGACAAATTCTCCACACCAGAAGGTAGTCATGACTCTCAAAGAAGAAGCAATTTGGGTTTTTCCCGCCTTCAAAATGTTATCAAGTCTTATATTTCTCACAGGTTTTTGAAACACGTAGAAAATAAGAAATATTCCAATGAATGAAATATACCAAATGTCAGTAATATGCAAGACACATTCCTTCGGGGAAATGGCTATTAAAAAAAAATCCAGTCTGTATATGCAAAGTAAGCAAGGAAATTCAGTCTTTTTTTTCTTCTTTAAAAATCTGTTACTCTTAAAATATCATTCCACAAAATTGGAAGTGAAAGACTAAAGGTCAGGGGCCAGGCGTGGTGGCTCATGCCTGTAATCCCAGCACTTTGGGAGGCCAAGGCAGGCGGATCACCTGAGGTCGGGAGTTCAAGACCAGCCTGGCCAACATGGTGAAACCCCCGTCTCTACTGAAAATACAAAAAATTAGCCAGGCGTGGTGGCAGGCACCTATATTCCCAGCTACTCGGGAGGCCGAGGCAAGAGAATCGCTTGAACCCGGGAGGTGGAGGTTGCAGTGAGCCGAGATCGTGCCATTGCACTCCAGCCTGGGGGACAAGAACGAGACGGTGGCTCACACCTGTAATCCCAGCACTTTGGGAGGCCAAGACGGGCGGATCACAAGGTCAGGAGAGCAAGACCATCCTGGCTAACATGGTGAAACCCCGTCTCTACTAAAAATACAAAAAAAAATTTAGCCGGGCGTGGTGGTAGGCGCCTGTAGTCCCAGCTACTTGGGAGGCTGAGGCAGGAGAATGGCATGAACCCGGGAGGCAAAGCTCGCAGTGAGCCGAGATCGTGCCACTGCACTCCAGCCTGGGCGACAGGGCAAAACTCCATCTCAAAAAAAAAAAAAAAAAGTTGTAGGCCAGGCATGGTGGCTCACGCCTGTAATCCCACCACTTTGGGAAGCTGAAGCGGACAGATCACTTGAGCCCAGGAGTTCAAGACCAGCCTGAGCAACATGTTGAAACCCTTTCTCTACAAAAAATTATCCGAGTATGGTGGCACATGCCTGTAGTCCCAGCTACCAGGAAGGTGGAGGTGGGAGGATCACCTGAGCCCGGGAAGGCAAGGCTACGGTGAGCCGTCACTGCGCCAGTGCACTCCAGCCTAGGGGGCAGAGTGAGACCCTGTCTCAAAAAAAAAAAAAAAAGTTGTGATAAATGATGTTGACTGTTTAAACACTAAGGTCCAGCTGATGAAACTTTAAAATTTAGTCTTTTTTTTCTTTTTTTTTTGGTTAGAGTGTTAAAAGAAGCTTGTTCAGGTGATAACTTAGCCTCCAGAGTGGAACACAGGTTGCATGTGGAGGGAATTCTTATCACTGTGTTTGGCTCTACTAAAGAGTATATGAAGCCTGGTGTGGTGGCTCACGCCTGTAATCCCAGCACTCTGGGAGGCCAAGGCGAGAAGATCACCTGAGGTTAGGAGTTCAAGGCCAACCTAGCCAACAGCCAACATGGTGAAACCCCATCAATACTAAAAAAAATTTTTAAAATTAGCTGTGTATGGTGGTATGTGCTTGTAGTCCCAGCTACTTGGGAGGCTGTGTGCTTGAACCCGGGAGGTGGATGTTGCAGTGAGCCAAGATCGCTCCACTGTATCCAGCCTAGGCATCAGAGTGAGACTCCATCTAAAAAAAAAAAAAAAAAAGAGTAAATGAGGGCAAATACATGTATCATCAAGAACTTATTTTAGTACGATGATTGACCATCAGCCTATCCTACTGAATCGCCTATGGAAATCAGAATAAGGGAGCGCCATATCAATCCAGGTGTCAAGGATTGGTCTGTCATTGAAAAGGCCTTTGTTTTTATTGCTTTGAAGATCGCTGCAATGTGAGCAGTAAGGTCAGTGGTGGTACCTTATAAAAGGGAAAATGGGGGCCGGGCATGATGGCTTACACCTGTATTCCCAGCGCTTTGGGAGGCCAAGACGGGCAGACCACAAGGTCAGGAGTTTGAAACTCCTGGCCAACACGGTGAAACCCCATCTCTACTAAAAATACAAAATTAGCTGCATGTGGTGGCGGGCACCTGTAATCCCAGCTACTAAGGAGGCTGAGGCAGGAGAATCACTTGAACCTGGGAGGCAGAGGTTGTAGTGAGCCGAGATTGTGCCATTGCACTCCAGCGTGGGCAACAAGTCTCCATCTCAGGAGGGAAAAAAAGCAGGGTGGGGGGAATGATTGCACAAAGGAATGACTTGAGATTTAAACCAAAAAAGGACCAAAATATTTTGTGACTTCCTTGTTCTCCATAGTCTTTGAAATGTGGTTAATTTTCATGATGTTCTCTTCAAAACAAAACAAAAACGTTTCTAGTCAGTCTCATGTCTTGTATTTCCACTTTTTTTTTTTCTTTCTGGACACAGAGTCTTGCTGTGTCACCCAGGCTGGAGTGTAGTGGCGCTACCATAGTTCACTGCAGCCTCAAACTCCTGGGCTGAAGCAATCTTCCTGCCTCAGCCTCCTGAGTAGCTGGGACTACAGGCACACACCACCACATCTGACTAATTTTTTAAGTTTTTAGTAGACGAGGTCCTGCTATGTTGCCCAAGCTAGTCTTGAATTCCTGAGCTCAAGCAGTCCTCTCACCTCAGCCTTCCAAAGTGCTAGGATTACAAGCGTGAGCCACCATGCCCAGTCATATTTCCACTTTCAAGTATAAAATGAATAATTGGATTTGAGCCCTTGCCTCTTGCTGTCTAGATGTTAGTCCATTTTTTTCTTTGTTCCCAAGTTCTGGTGACTCCTCTACTGACAGTGGATCAGCACTGTTAGTGGTGTATTAATAAAGGTGGTACACAGTGTTCCAACATTAAATGCTTCTGGAGGCCATTTTATGGGGAAATCAGCTGGATAGTATTGACTTTATGAAATCATTTTTCTTTTGTTTCTTTGAAATCTGATCATACATCCTATTTAGCATGATATCTGAGTGAAAAATGTGGACGGAATTCAAATCCCAAATATTTTACATACCTTATTCCACAAAGGAGTGAGATTCTATTAAAAAACAAAATTGAAATTCAAAGGAAACTTCACTGTTTGGCACTGGTACATTTTCTTGAAAATGCCCCTTTTCAAGTAAGGCACACCCAAAGAGACTTTGGCTTTCAAAGTCATGTTTTGAAATGCATTCATGGACTTTTAAATTGCCTTCTGTTTGTTGCAGTTTTTTCTGTTGCCAGTTTGTTCTAGTTTAAAGTTTGATTCCGTGAGGCTTAACTTGTTTGAGCTCTGTATAAATTAGGTTCTCTGCCAGTAGAATCCAGTTTCTGTTAATAGTTCAGCAGAGGAAAACCTGAATGTTGTATCTGGTTCCCGCTTTAAGGCACAAGATCACTTTTGTCTCTTAAACATACAGTCTTGTTAAGTTATTATACTATATTTCTGGTCTTAGGTTAATTTTTAATGTTGAATTTTGTTGTTGTTTACTCAGAGTCACCAAGCTCACATGAAATTAGAAATGTATTGTGAAGACACAGTTGTTTCTCGGAAAACATGCTGTGTCTTAGCACTTGACTAACTGTAAATCTTACTAGCATCATGATATAGGAAAATAAATACTATGTAAGAATCAGGAGACCTAGGTTCTTTTAGGCAAAAGGATACTTGGCACGATTATGTTGTAGGGTGGTTTTGTGAGTTTTAAGTAAGATGCTGTGTGTGAAAACCAGTGATTTTTTTTTTTTTTTTTTTGAGATAGAGTCTCACTCTGTCAACCAGGCTGGAGTGCAGTGGCGAGATCTCAGCTCATTGCAACCTCCACCTCCCAGGTTCAAGTGATTCTCCTACCTCAGCCTCCTGAGTAGGTGGGACTACACAGGTGTGTGCCACCATGCCTGGCTATTTTTTGTATTGTTAGTAAAGACGGGGTTTCACCATGTTGGCCAGGCTGGTCTCGAACTCCTGACGTCAAGTGATCCACCCACCTTGGCCTCCCAAAGTGCTGGGATTACAGTGTGAGCCACCGCCCCTGGCTAATCAGTGATCTTTAAAATAAGTTATTTTAATTCAAAGGACTGTGTTATTTGTAAGCACAGTTTGCTTACAGGGCTGGTATAGTGAATATTTTACTTAGCCTTATTAGAATTCATTCATTCAACGTATGTTTATTTAGCATTAGTAGGCACTGGATCTGGACACTACTAAAAATACAAAATTAGCCGGGCATGGTGGCACAGTGTAGCAGTGAATTAACAAAGCAGACAACCTCCCGTCCTCTTTAATGAAGAGAAGCAGATAAATCAAGAGCCAGAGAGGCCCAATCACTCCCCTCATTGCCTTTCATTTCCAAATAGGTTCCCCCATCCGCTCATTTCCACAAATGCCTACTCAGTTATGACCTCAGAAGATTCCCCCTTACTCATTCTTTAGCCCTCCGTTGCTGTCCATCACACAAGGACCTGCACAGCCCACAGAAACTCCACCTCACATGTCTAGGAATTTGCAAATCCAGAGCTGAGCCTCACCTCCCTCACTGGCCTTTCTGGGTCCTGGCTCTAGAGCTAGTTTGAGCACAGGACATAATCACTTCCCAGGGGCCTGGGTGCACCGCTTTGGTTTCCAACCAAGTAGCCACACGTGGTGGCTCACGCCTGTAATCGCAGCACTTTGGCTGATCGGTTTCAGGGCTATTTACTTTAACGTGTATTTCCTTTTTAAACTTTCTGGTTTTGAGCTTTTTTTTTTTTTTCGAGACGGAGTTTCACTTTTGTTGTCCAGGCTAGAGTGCAATGGCTCGATCTCAGCTCACTGCAACCTCTGCCTCCCGGTTTCAAGCAATTCTCCTGCCTCAGCCTCCTGAGTAACTGGGATTACAGGGATGTGCTACCACACCTGGCTTATTTTGTATTTTTAGTAGAGATGAGGTTTCTCCATGTTGGTCAGGCTAGTCTCGAACTCCTGACCTCAGGTGATCCACCTGCCTCAGCCTCCCAAAGGTTTTGAGCTTTTTAAACATACTATTTTCTCTATATATAGAAAGGTTAGGATAATGAACCTTCATTTGCTTACTACCCACCTTCAAAAATGATCAACTCATGGCCAATCTTGTTTTATCCCCACACTTTTCCTCTCCACCCCAGATTATTCTGATACAAATCCCAGATATATCAGTTCATCTGTAAACATTTCAATATGTGTCTCTAAATTTTAAAAGTACAACCACAATACCATTATGCACAAAAAACGTAATTCCTTTGTATCATGAAATATCCTATCGTATTTAAATTTCCGTAATTGTCTCATTATTTTACAGCTTGCTGGAATCAAGGTCCACATAAAGACCACATGTAGCAATTGGTGGATGTCTCTCAAATTTCTCTTTATAGGCTTCTTCTCCATATCTTTCTCTTTTTTCTTGGAAATTTTAATAGAAAAACTGGGTTGTTTGCCCTTTAATGTTGCAGTCTGGTCTTTGTTAATTGCATACTCATGGTGGTAACACATTCTTCTGTATTTTCTATGAATTGGTAGCCATATCTAGAGGCTGATCAGATTTAGCTTCAATTTTTTGACCAGTCTCCTTCATAAGTGGTGTTGAGTACTTCCAAGAGGGGTACGTAATGTCTGATTTTTCTTTGTATTATTGGCCATCATTTATAATATTCTGTTTCTGTAATTTCTTATTCATTAATTAGCTAGACTGTATCCAAAATGGAAGCCAAGTCTGGTGGCTCATGCCTGTAATCTCGGCACTTTGGGAAGCTGAGGCAGTAGAATTGCTTGAGGCCAGGAGTATGAGACCAGCCTGGGCAACATGGTGAAACCCTGTGTCTGAGGAGGAATCAGCCATAGGGGAATTGGAGGGAGGGCTTTCTGCAAATGTAAAGGCACTGAGGGGTAAAGAGCTTAGGATAGCCGGGGACAGGGGTATCGCACCTGTAGTCCCAGCTACTTGGGAGGCTAAAGCAGAAGGATCGCTTGGGCTCAGGAGTTTTGAGACCAGCCTGGGCAACACAGCAAGGCCCTGTCCCTTTTTTCTTTCTTTTTTTTTAAGCAGCTTGGAATGTTCTGGCAGGGTAGCGTTGGGCCTAATAGTGAGGTGGGGAGTGGTAGGTTCAGAGTTTATGTAAGGCCCAGGCCAGGTGGGATTTTATGATATGTAGGTCCTTGTGTGATTGACGCAGTTAGGGGGCTGAAGGATGAGTGAGGGGGAATCTTCTGAGGTCATAACTGAGTAGGTATTTGTGGGAACAAGTGGATGGGGGAAGCTGGGAAGTGAATGAAGGGGCTGTGAGGGGAGTGATTGGGCCTGTCTGGCTCTTGATTTGTTTACTATCTGCTTCTCCTCATTAAAGAGGACATGGAGGTTGTCTGATTTGTTCATTCATTGCTACACACCTAGTGCCCAGATCCAGTGCCTGCTGATGCTAAATAAGGAGTTTGGGTTTCATGTTAAGTGAATAGGAGATGCTTTAAGATTTTTAATGAAGGAGTGGTGTGAATGGGATGATCACTCTGGCTGCTCTGTGGAGAACGGAAGCAGGAACACCTGTCAGGAAGTGACTGCATGCATGCCAGTAAGAGATCACCATGGTTTGGTCTGAGGTGAAGAGAGGCACACAGATTTGAGAGCAAATTTGGCAGGTAGAATTTATTGGTCATACTGATGGATTAGATGTAGGAAGAATCAGAGATGGCTCCCAGTTCTAGGTTGGGCCATTTACTAAGATGATCCTGACTTGGGACAGGATGAATTTGAAGAGAGATTCAACTGGTACATGCTAATTAGGACTGAGATGGCCATAAGATGCCCAAGAGTTGTCAAACAGGAACTTAGCTAAAGCAGAGAGATTTGAGGCCATGAGAACACATAGAATTACCTAAGGCAGTGGTTCTTTGCTGGGGTTGCTGCTGGCATCCAGGGATAGAGGCCAGGGATTCTGCTGAACATCCTGTACTGCACAGGACAGCCTCACTTTCCCCTAGTGAAGAATGATGCAGCCCAAAATTTCAATAGTGCTGAGGTTGAGAAACCCAGCACTAAGGGAAGGGGTAGAAGAGAAAAGTAAAGAAAAGATCCGACCAAACCTGAGGAATGCCAACATTTTGATGTTGTGTAGATGAGGAAGAGTCAGAAAAGGGCAACCTTGAGCCTCCTTTGGTGAATAAGGGTGGTGCTTGGGAAAGCATGGAGGGATCAGGCTGGTGATCAGCAAGCTTGCACTTCATTTGCCTAAGGACATGCAGCTGCACTTCTTTTTTTTTTTTTTTTTTTGAGACGGAGTCTCGCTCTGTCACCCAGGCTGGAGTGCAGTGGCACGATCTCGGCTCACTGCAAGCTCCGCCTCCCGGGTTCACGCCATTCTCCTGCCTCAGCCTCTCCGAGTAGCTGGGACTACAGGCACCCGCCACCACGCCCGGCTAATTTTTTTTTGTATTTTTAGTAGAGACGGGGTTTCACCGTGGTCTCGATCTCCTGACCTCGTGATCCGCCCGCCTCGGCCTCCTAAAGTGCTGGGATTACAAGCGTGAGCCACCACGCCCGGCCAGTTGCACTTCTTTAGAGTCAGCTTTTCACAAGGTTGGGTGAAAATTGTTAAGAGGCAGCACAAGGGGAGCAAGGCTGCCAAAGCCCGAGGTATCTGGCCTGTAAAAATATCTCTGCTTCAGAGAGCCTGGTGAGAAGGGATGGGAAGCTGGGTTTCAGTTAAGCTAGAGGGAAAGTGCTGGAAGAGGAGGTACATGAACAAGTAGCAGATCATTGAGCAAGAGTTACAGAGATAACAGTGAAAGGATTTGGAAGAAAGGGGAAGATTTGGAAGAAAAGGAAGGGATGCACCATTGTTGCATCAAATGGTGAGATGAGCGCGGAGCAGTCTGGGGATGGGGTCATAATAAATGGTCCTGGGAGGTTTCAAATGCCGGTAAAAATTGAGATAAGGAAAGATATGAGACCTGTTGAACTTAGTTTTTATATTCCGTTGTTAGGCGAGAACTGGGACCTGAAGGCCTTCCACAATAGCTTGGCAGGGGAGAGGGTTTTGGCAGTTAGGCAGGACTGCTCCTCAAGGCTGTAGGCACTAAAATGGTACAGGTCATGCTTTGTTTTTGTTTTTCTGTTTTGTTTTGCTTTGTTTTCCCAATATAGACATCCAGTTGTTGCTGCACCAGCTTTTGAAAATCCTTTCTCCATGAAATTGCTTTGGCATTTTCATCTAAAATTAGTGACTCTATCTTATGAGTCTGGCTCTGGATTGTCTCTCTGTTCATTGATCTCTTTGGCCTTATGATAATATACTGTCTTGAGTATTGCAGATTTATGTTAAAATCAGAAAGTGTGAGTCCTCCATCTTTGTGCTTCAAGATTGTTTTGGTTATTCTAAAATAGCCACATATATTTTAAAATCAACTAGTCAGTTTCTACGAAAAAAAACAACCTGTTGGGATTTTAATTGGGATTGTGTTGAATATATCAATTTGAAGAGAACTGACATCTTAATGATGTTGAGTTTTCTAATCTCACTGGTATCTCCATGTCCAGCCTCATGGGATCTCTTCATTTATTTAGATTTTCTTTTGTTTCTTTCAAAAATGTTTTGTAATTTTTGGTGCAGAGATCTCACATGTCTCTTGGATTTGTGGGGTTTTCGTTTTTTAATAGAGATGGCATTTTGCCGTGTTGCCCAGGATGGTCTCGATCTCCTGGGCTCAAACGATCTGCCTGCCTTGGCCTCCCAAAGTGCTAGCATGACAGACATGAGCCACTGCACCTAGTATGTCTCTTGTAATTTTAATGTATCAAGTATTTTAATGTAATTTTTGATGCTCTTTTAATGAAGTAGTTAGGAATTTATCAATTTTTATTAATCTTTTCAAATAATCAAAATTTTATCTTGGTTACTACTTTCCTGTATCTTTTTGTCCTTCTATTTCATTGACATCTGCATGTTATTATTTCCTTCCTTCTTACTTTGGATTTAATTTCGTCTTTTCTAGTGTAAGTATTTAATACAATAAAATTCCCCCTAAGCACTGCTTCAGTGATATCCCACAAATTTTGATAAGGTGTATTTTCATTTTACTCCATTTGAAATATTTTCTAATTTCTTTTGTAATTTCTTAGACCAATTGGTTATTCAGAATTGTGGTGTTTAATTTCTAAATATCTGGTGCTGTTCCAGATGTCTTCTTATTGTTAATTGATTTCTCATTTAATTCCATGTGGTCAGAAGATATACTCTCTAAGATTTCAGTCTTTTGAGACTGGGACTTACTTTATGCGTATGGACTAGCTTGACAACCATTTGTGTGCAGCTGAAAAGAATCTATATTCTGAAGTTGTTGGTTGTAGTATTCTATATCAGGTCAAGATGGTTCAAATTTTCTATGTCCTTATTGTGTGTGTGTGTGTGTGTTTTTATCTACTACTTTTAATTATGAAAAGAGGGATGCTAAAAATCACCAGCTATGATTGTGGATTTTCCTGTTTCTCCCTTTCTTTCCTCTTGAATTCTGATTGATTTACCCTTAATTCAAGATATAACCCTTTAGGATCCTAGTTTTTGGAGGGGGTGAAGATTTTATTATACTGTACTCTGGGCCGGGCACGATGGCTCACGCCTGTAATCCCAGCACTTTGGGAGGCCGAGGCGGGCGGATCATGAGGTCAGGAGATTGAGACCATCCTGGCTAACACGGTGAAACTCCGTCTGTACTAAAAATACAAAAAATTAGCCAGGCGTGGTGGTGGGCGCCTGTAGTCCCAGCTACTCAGGAGGCTGAGGCAGGAGAATGGCGTGAACCCGGGAGGCGGAGCTTGCAGTGAGCCGAGGTCAAGCCACTGCATTCCAGCCTGGGCGACAGAGCGAGACTCTGTCTCAAACAAACAAACACTCTACTCTGGATGGGCCCTGGGCCTTGTCTATTGTTTCCTGTGCCTTGTGAGATCTGTAAACAGAAGCTCAAGTCTATCTTGTTTGTTACATACACTCAAGGTGTAGAAAGCAACCTGTAGTCACCTTCCTCTCTGAGTACCTGCCTTCAGTTGGGTTTTGGGGGTTTTTCTTTGGCCTGAGAATTGCTTGAATTTCTTATGGATACATTTGAGATGTTTGTTTGTAGGGGAAGGGAAGGGAAATGTAGGCACCTGGCCCAGCATATTACTTGCTGTATGGAAAAGTTTATTTTTCTTAGTCTGACTTTATAATTTTTTCCTTTATAATTTGGCAGATAAGAGGAATTTTAGACTTTGAGCTGGAAGGTCAGGTGTAGAAAATAAGTATGGAGAGAAAAAAGGAAAGGTATTTCAAGTTTAGAATTGGCAAAAATAGGGTATATTCCTTTGGTAGTGAAATAGCCATAGGTTGGCATTAGGTTAATGGAAAATATGTTTATGACTTTTTTTATTTTTATTGAGATGAGGTCTCGCCATGTTGCCCAGGCTGGTCTTGAACTGCTGAGCTCAAGCATTCCGCCCATCTCGGCCTCCCAAAGTGCTGGGATTACAGGCATGAGCCACCGCAGCCGGTCATGTTTATGACTTCTAATCTGAAGCTTGGTCTCCTCTTCCAAGCTCTCATGGCTATCAGAATTCAGTTCTATGTGCTTATAGAACTGAGATGGCAGTTTCCTTGCTGGCTGTTAGTTGGGACCACTGTCAGCTCCTAGAGGCCACCTTCATTCCTGGCCATATGGCCCCTCCATTTTCACAGCCAGGAAAAGAGAATCTCCTTTGTGTCAAATCATCTCATCCTATAGCAGTCTGCAGTCCAATAAGGAGATAGAAACCACATAGTCGGTTAAGCAGGGGAAGATAAATATAAAGAATTATTTTTTTCTTTTGTGAATTAGGTAGCCACGTAAACCAAAATAGGTTGAGAGAGATTTCAGAATTATTATTATGGCAAAGAGTTACTAAAAGATATAAAGAAACTATATTTGGTTCCCTAGGACTGAGGGAGAGTACCCAAAGACAGACTTGGAAGGGATTCAGACCTCACTAGAGAGAGTATGGTTGAGCCCACCAGATAGCAAAGGAGTTTGTTGGTTTGGCCAGACCAGGGTTTGCCTGGAGTTTCTGGGCAAGCAGTTGGCCTCTTCTGGAGTATAGGCAGGGGGCGAGGTCATCGGGGGCATGGATGTAGTGGGAGTCCCTGTCCCCGTACGAGCAGGAGGCCTTCAAGGCCTGTATGTCGGGCAGGGGCTTTGCTTAACATGTGGTGAGGGTTCTGAAGTTATTGCCAGACCAAGGCTACAAGATCAAAGAGGTACCATGTTCTGGCCTCAAGCCACAGTAGGCTTCACCAGATGTTCTCACACCCACTCCGCGACCTCCAGCCTACGCCTGAAATGTCCCTCCAGCTTCCTCTACTGGGAAAGCTTAACAGCGTGCTCACTTTACAGGAGAAATAAAGTAATTCACTTGTTTATCACAGAGCACACATTGAATTGCACTTCATTTGCCTAATGTTCAGAGCTGAGAGGCAATAAATTCGTGACTGAAACACACACTCCAAATGTCTTTGTCAGGGAGAGTCCTGTTCCTTTTTTTTTCCTTCTTTTTTTTTTGAGACAGAGTCTTGCTCTGTCGCCAGGCTGGAGTGCAGTGGCTCAATCTCGGCTCACTGCAACGCTCCGCCTCCTGGGTTCAAGCGAGTTTCCTGCCTCAGCCTCTCTAGTAGCTGGGACTACAGGTGTGCGCCACACTGCCCAGCTAATTTTTGCTGTTTTAATAGAGATGGGGTTTCACCATGTTTGCCAGCATGGTCTCGATCTCTTGACCTCATGATCTGCCCACCTCGGCCTCCCAAAGTGCTGGGATTACAGGCGTGAGCCACCGTGCCCAGCCGAGTCCTGTTCCTTTTAAGAACTCAACTGGGCTGGACGCGGTGGCTCACGCCTGTAATCCCAGCACTTTGGGAGGCCGAGGTGGGTGGATCACGAGGTCAGGAGATCGAGACCATCCTGGCTAACATGGTGAAACCCCATCTCTACTAAAAATACAAAAAAAATTAGCTGGGACTACAGGCGCCCGCCACCACGCCCAGCTAATTTTTTTTGTATTTTTAGTAGAGATGGGGTTTCACCATGTTAGCCAGGATGGTCTCGATCTCCTGACCTCGTGATCCACCCACCTCGGCCTCCCAAAGTGCTGGGATTACAGGCGTGAGCCACCGCGTCCAGCCCAGTTGAGTTCTTAAAAGGAACAGGACTCGGCTGGGCAC
>NW_026652281.1:150187097-150304968 GCF_009828535.3 Hylobates moloch
CACCTCGGCCTCCCAAAGTGCTGGGATTACAGGCGTGAGCCACCGCGTCCAGCCCAGTTGAGTTCTTAAAAGGAACAGGACTCGGCTGGGCACGGTGGCTCACGCCTGTAATCCCAGCACTTTGGGAGGCCGAGGTGGGTGGATCACGAGGTCAGGAGATCGAGACCATCCTGGCTAACATGGTGAAACCCCATCTCTACTAAAAATACAAAAAAAATTAGCTGGGCGTGGTGGCGGGCGCCTGTAGTCCCAGCTACTCTGGAGGCTGAGGCAGGAGAATGGCGTGAACCCGGGAGGCGGAGCTTGCAGTGAGCAGAGATGGGGCCACTGCACTCCAGCCTGGGCGACAGAGCAGGAGTATGGGCGACAGAGCAGGAGTATAAAAAAAAAAAAAAAAAAAAAAAAACTCAACTGAGGGCTGGGTGGGTGACTCATGTGTGTAATCCTGGCACTTTGGGAGGCCAAGGCAGGCAGATCACTTGAGGCCAGGAGTTCGAGACCAGCCTGGGCAACATGGTGAAACCCCGTCTCTAATAAAAATAGAAAAATCAGCCAGGCATGGTGGCATGTACCTGTAATCCCAGCTACTCGGGAGGCTGAGGCAGAAGGATTGCTTGAACCAGGAAAGCAGAAGGTTACGGTGAGCCAAGATCGCACCACTGCACTCCAGCCTGGGCAACAGAGCAAGCCTGTCTCAAAAAATACAAATTAAAAAAAAAAAAAAAAGAACTTGCCTGAAGCCATGCCCAGTGGTGGCACCTCATGCCTGCAATCTCAGCTACTCAGGAGACTGAGATGGGAGGACTGCTAAGGGCCAGGAGTTCAAGACCACCCTGGGCAACATAGCAAGATTCTCATCTCAAAGATAAAAACAAAAATTTGCCTGAACAGGTGACATTCACTCAGGATAGCCACTTCCCTTTTTTTGAGACAGAGTCTCGTTCTATCACCCAGGTGGCTGGAGTGCAGTGGCACAATCTTGGCTCACTGCAACCTCTGCCTCCCGTGTTCAAGTGATTCTCGTGCCTCAGCCTCTGGAGTAGCTGGGATTACAGGCATGCACTACCACACCTGGCTAATTTTTATTTTTAGTAGAGACAGGGTTTTGCCATGTTGGCCAAGCTGGTCTCCAACTCCTGACCTCTGGTGATCCACCCACCTTGGCCTCCCAAAGTGCTGGGATTATAGGTGTGAGCCACTGCGCCCGGCCTCTTTTGTTTGTTTGTTTGTTTTTAGACGGAGTCTCGCTATGTTGTCCAGGCTGGAGTGCAGTGGCACAATCTCGGCTCACTGCAACCTCCGCCTCCCGGGTTCATGCCATTCTCCTGCCTCAGCCTCCCGAGTAGCTGGGACTACAGGCACCCACCACCACGCCTGGCTAATTTTTTTGTATTTTCAGTAGAGATGGGGTTTCACCGTGTTAGCCAGGATGGTCTCGATCTGACCTCGTGATCTGCCCGCCTTGGCCTCCCAAAGTGCTGGGATTACAGACGTGAGCCACCATGCCTGGCCTTTTTTTTTTTTTTTTTGAGACAGAGTCTTGCTGTATCACCCAGGCTGGAGTGCAGTGGCGCAATTTGGGCTCACTGCAACCTCCGCCTCCTGCGTTCAAGCAATTCTCCTGCCTCAGCCTCCTAAGTAGCTGGGATTACAAGCACGTGCCACCACGCCTGGCCAATTTTTGTATTTTTAGTAGAGACAGGGTTTCACCATGTTGGTCAGGCTGGTCTCAAACTCCTGACCTCGTGATCTGCCTGCCTCGGCCTCCCAAAGTGCTGGAATTACAGGCGTGAGCCACCGTGCCCATCCTGGATAGCCACTTTGTTAAAGCCAGCTGTATCAGATAATATAATCTAACCATGGAGTGACTATTCTGTCAGATTAATTGAGTTTTTACAGGGTGTGTATACTAAGTGGTGGGAACCTCGGGAGAATTGAAATCTGCCTGCCACAGAGTGGGTGGTCGCAGGAGAGGAGGTGGAGATGAGAATGACTCAGTGCTACGTGAGAAACTCCTTTGTGAAGTAAATAGGCTGTAGTTCATTCTGTGGCTTGAATACATTTTTAGCTGTCTTACAGAGAAAGAGAAGGAATAACCAGTGTTTATTGAACATCTATTTGTCAGCCACTGCATAGAGCACTTTACTTATATTATCTCTTTAAATTGTAATACCTTAAGGCAAGGATTAGTATCAGCATTTTGCAACAGGAGACCGTGGGCTTGGGGTTGTAAGGACATTTGCCTGGATTCAGTTCACCGATATTTAGTGTTGCTGGAATTATAATCCAACTCTGTCTAATACCAAATCCCATGTTTTCTAGGAGCATCTAATAATGTTGCTCCTCTTGAAAGTATTTTTATCATTCAGTTGAGATGAGAGGTCATTTTAGTGGCGCTAGGGCAAATCACTTTCCTGCATTTCTGCTGTCTCTTAATGAGCTCACCGACAGAGGTCACTGCTGTCATGGCCCTGGCTGGAGAGACAGTGGATCAGAAGAGAGGTCCTGGCCAGACTTCCCCATTCCAGCAGGGAAGCTGAGACTGCTCAATCTGTGTGTCACCGGGAAATAACCCGTGCCTTTGTTTCCTGTTCTTATATCTGAATGTGGAACAGAAGAACAAAGCAGGGCTTGAGAGAACTGAGTATAGTGGCGAGGGCATAGTTTATGCTGGGAGAGTTCTAGTAACCAAGAGCTGAGCTCCTAAGAAGTGGCCAGGGAGCGTTTATAGTATGAAGGCACCCATGCATATCTCTACGAAAACATACTCTACTACTCTCCTTGGTTTATTTCTCACAGCTCATGAGTCCCTTTGGGTTGGCCCCTCAGCCAGCTCCTTTACGCATCCTCAGAGGATGACATGGAACATGGCACTGCTAAATGATTGTGGAATAAATGAAGAATCCCTAGGCTGCCTGATTTAGCTTTTTTTTTTTTTTTTTTGAGACAGGGTCTTTCTCTGTTGCCCAGGCTAGAGTGCAGTGGCATGATCATAGCTCATGGCAGCCTTGACCTCCAGGGCTCGAGTGATTCCCACCCCAGCTTCCTGAGTAGCTGGGACTATAGGCATGTGCCATCAAGCCTGGCTAATTGAAAAAAAAATTTTTTTTTATAGAGACCGGGGGAGGGGGGGCTCACCATATTGCTCAGGCTGGTCTTGAACTCATAGGCTCAAGCAATCCACCTGCCTCAGCCTCCCAAAGTGTTGGAATTACAGACATGAGCCACCGCACCTGGCCTGTTTGATCCTTAATAGCCTATAGAAACAGCCTGGTATAATGGGACTCAGGAGTCCTGGACTCCCCGCTTCCAGCTTCCAGCTTCCCCCTTCACTAATTTGCTGTGGGGTATTAGTAAGTTCACTAGGACTTAATTGACTCATCTTTAAAATGCAGAACTTAGACTTGATCTCAGATCCATTCCAGCTCTGCAGTTCTCTGAAGACATTATTGCACCATAGCTGCCTCAATTGTTTGAATAATCGCAGATTGGTTATTAAGGCTGGCCCTCAGGTTATGAAGACATGCGGTACAGTTTGGGCAAACATGAAAGGTACATTTAGTTCCTTTTCTTGTACACATGAAGTAATAGATTCATTGGAATATGATCTCTTCCTCCACCCACTTCCATCAATTCAGAGTGGATTTTTTTTTCCCCTTCCAGTTCTCTGCGTGTTTATCAGCTTTAAAGGGAAATTTTAAGTCAGGAGGTAGTCAGAGGGGCAGGCACAAAGCTCAGCAGGTTAGGGGGGTAAATTCCTCTGTGAAATTTCAAATAAACCAGACTAGACTGTTTCCCAGGTAATTTTTTTTTTTTTTTTTTTTTTTTGAGTCTTGCTGTGTCACCCAGGCTGGAGTGCAGTGGCCTGCTCTCGGCTCACTGCAACCTCTGCCTCCCAGGTTCAAGTGATTCTCCTGCCTCAGCCTCCCGAGTAGCTGGGACTACATCCATGTGCTACTGTGCCTGGCTAATTTTTATATTTTTAGTAGAGGTGGTGTTTCCCCATATTGGCCAGGCTGGTCTTGGACTCCTGACCTTAGGTGATCCGCCTGCCTTGGCCTCTGGAGTTTTCTTGAACTGTGGTTTCTTGTTTTTTTTTCTTAAGTGAGATATGTGTGGTGTGTGTGTGTACACACATATGTGTATGCATGTGTACTTTGATAACCATATACAGAAGGGTGAAATTGGACCCTTTCTGTCACCATATATAAAAGTCAACTCAGGATGGATTAAAGATTTAAACAAGGTCGGGCACGGTGGCTCACACCTTTAATCCCAGCACTTTGGGAGGCTGAGGCGGGCGGATCACCTGAGGTCGGGAGTTTGAGACCAGCCTGACCAATACGGAGAAACCCTGTCTCTACTAAAAATACAAAAAATTAGCTGGGCATGGTGGCGCATGCCTGTAATCCCAGCTACTCAAGAGACTGAGGCAGGAGAATCGCTTGAACCTGGGAGATGAAGGTTACGGTGAGCTGAGATCACGGTGAGCCATTTCACTCCACGCTGGGCAACAAGAGTGAAACTCCATCTCAAAAAAAAAAAAAAAGAAAAGATTTAAACATAAGACCTGAAATTATAAAACAACTAGAAGCAAACATAGGGACAACTCTTCAGAGCATTGGTCTAGACAAAAGTTTTATGACTAAGACCTCTAAAGCACAGGCAACAGGCTGGTTGCGGTGGCTCACACCTGTAATCCCAGCACTTTGGGAGGTTGAGGTGGGAGGATCAATTGAGCCCAGGAATTCGTGACCAGCTTAGGCAGCATAATGAGACCCTGTCTCTACAAAAAATTTAAAAAATTAGCCAAGCCTGGTGGCACGTGCCTGTGGTCCAAGCTACTCAGGCGGCTGAGGTAGGAGAATCGCTGAAGTCCAGGAGCCTGGGAGATCAAGGCTGCAATGAGCTGTGATTGCGCCACTGCAGTCCAGCCTGGGCAACAGAGCAAGAAACTTGTCTAAAAAAAAAAAAAAAAAAAAGGCACAGGCAACAAAAACTAAAATAGACAAATGGGACTATATTAAACTAAAAAGCTCTGCACAGCAAAAGAAACAATCAACAGAATAAAGAGACAACTTATTGAATGGGAGAAAATATTTGCAAACTACCCATCTGACAGGGGACTAAGATCCAGAATATATAAGGACCTCAAACAACTTAACAGTAAAAAAACAAATAATCCCATTGAGAAATGGACAAAGGACATGACTAGATATTTCTCAAAAGAAGACATTACAAATGGCCAGCAGTGCTCAATATTATTAATCACCAGGGAAATGCAAATCAAAACTACAATGAGATATCATCTCCCTCCAGTTAGAATGGCTATTACTAAAAAGCCAAAATATGGCCATGCATGGTGGCTCATGCCTATAATCCCAGCACTTTGGGAAGCCAAGGCAGGTGGATCATCTGAGGTTAGGAGTTTGAGACCAGCCTGGCCAACCATGGTCAACATGGTGGAACCCCATCTCCACTAAGAATTTAAAAATTAGCTGGGTGTGGTGGTAGGTGTCTAATCCCAGCTACTCCTGAAGCTGAGGTAGGAGAATCACTTGAACCCGGGAGGTGGAGGTTGCAGTGAGCCAAGATCGTGCCACTGCACTCCAGCCTGGGCCGTAAAGGGAGACTCCATCTTAAAAAAAAAAAAAGCCAAAAAATAAATGTCAGCAAGGATGCAGAGAAAAGGGAACTTTTATACACTGTTAGTGGGAATGTAAATTAGTACAGCCAGTATAGAAAATGGTATGGAGATTTTTCTTTTTCTTTTCTTTTTTTTTTTTTGAGACAGAGTCTCGCTCTTTCGCCCAGGCCAGACTGCAGTGGCACTATCTCAGCTCACTGCAGGCTCTGCCTCCTGGGTTCATGCCATTCTCCTGCCTCAGCCTCCTGGAGTAGCTGGGACTACAGGCGCCCGCCACCGCGCCCGGCTAATTTTTTGTATTTTTAGTAGAGACGGGGTTTCACCATGTTAGCCAGGATGGTCTCGATCTCCTGACCTCGTGATCCACCCGCCTTGGCCTCCCAAAGTGCTGGGATTACAGACGTGAGCCACCGCGCCCGGCCTGGAGATTTTTCAAAAAACTAAAAATAGAACTACCATATGATCCAGCATTCCCGCTACTGGGTATTTATCCAGTGGTAGAGAAATCAGTATATATCAAAGGTATACCTGCACTCTCGCATGTTGATCGCAGTGCTATTCACAGTAGCAAAGACAGAGAATCAATCTAAGTGTCCATCAACAGATGAATGCATGCAGAAAATGTGTATATGTACACTACGGAATAGTATTCAGCCATAAAAAAAGAATGAAATCATGTCGTTTGCAGCATCATGGGAGGAACTGGAGGCCATTATCTTAAGTGAAATAAGCCAAGTGTGGAAAGACAAATATCGCATGTTCTCACTTATATGTGGGAGCTAAAAAATTTGATGTCAAAGACATGGAGAATAGAATGATAGATATGAGAGACTGGGAAGGAAGGAAAGTTGTGGGAATAAAGAGTAGTACCATGGGTACAAACATGTGGGGTACCCATACAATGGGCACAAACCTTAAACAGAGGAAATAAGTTCCTTCTATGTTTGATTGCAAAATAGAGTGACTATACTCAGCAACAGTACTTTGTGTATTTCATACTAACTGGAAGCGAGGACTTGAAATGATACCAACACAGAGAAATGGTAAATAAGAAGAAAAAAAAGTTTCTAAATACTGACCTGACCAAGAAAGGGGTCTTCATTCTTTCTTCTGGATATTCTTTAGTGAGGGCACCAAAGGCTTGTGTTGAACTTAATCAGTGTTCAGTGGATGGATTCTCATTTTCTGAATTCTCAATTTAGATTTAGCTAAATTAATGCCTTCTGAAATGTTCTCAGTTAAAATATTCCAGAAGGTCACTTTTTGAAGTGGGAACAGTAATCTGATCTGATTCCTGGTCCAGGATCTACTACTACCTAATTAGCATTGTGACCATAGGCCAATCACTTATACTCTCTCTGCCTGTTTCCTAGTACAAGAATTAAATGAAAGGTTATATGTGAAATTGTGATACTGTGAAATATAAATTTAGTCTTTGTCCCCATTTCCTGGTATACAACTCCTAAAATCCGTAGAATCTCCAAAGTGACATGTTTCTTTGTATGCTAATGAGTCGACTGATGATTGGCAGCCCCTTGGTAGATGGGATCTAATCACGAACCAAAGAAGGATTAGAGGGTTGGGACTTTCAGCCCCACAGCCCAACCATAGGGGAAGGGGGAGGGGCTGAACCTTAAACTGATCACCAATGGCCAGTGATGTAATCAATCATGCCTACACAATGAAGCTTCCATAAAAACCCAAAAGGATTGGGTTCTGAGAGGTTCGGGAAAGCTGGAAGCTATTCCTGGAGGCTGGTGTTCCCAGGAAGAGCATGGGAACTTTGTGCCCCTTTCCGTAGCTCACCCTGTCCATCCCTTCATCAGTATCTTGTGTAGTATCTTTTGTTAGTTTGTTTGAGACAGAGTCTCACTCTGTCACTCAGGCTAAAGTGCAGTGGTGCGACCTTGGCTCACTGCAACCTCTGCCTCCCAGGTTCAAGTGATTCTCCTGCCTCACCCTCCCAAGTAGCTGGGACTACAGATGTGCACCACCATGCCCAGCTGATTTTTGTATTTTTAGTAGAGATGGGTTTCACCATGTTGGCCAGGCTGATCTCGAACTCCTGGGCTCAAGTGATCCACCCGCCTTGGCCTCCCAAAGTGTTGAGATTACAGGCGTGAGCCACCGTGCCCAGATTGTAATATCTTTTATAGTGAACCAGAAAACGTGTTTCCCTGAGCTCCGCGAGCTGCTCTAGCAGATTAATTGAACCTAAGAAAGGTTGGAGCCTCCCCGATTTATAGCCAGTTGGTCAGAAGCACAGGTAGAACAACCTGGGGCTTGTGATTGGCATCAGAAGTGAGGGGCAGTCTTGTGGATCCAAGCCCTCACCCTGTGAGATCTGATGCTGCCTCCAGGCAGATAGTGTCAGGATTGAATTGGAGGACACCCAGCTGGAGTCCCCTGCAGAATTGATTGTGTGCTTGTTGGTGGGGAGAAATCCCCACACATTTGGCTGTAGAAGTCTCTTCTGTGTTGATTATTGTGGTGTGAAAGCAGAGGAAAAGGAGTCAATGTTTTTTCCACTCAGAAATAGCATCAGTATATTTTAAAAGTTCCCTGAGTGATTATAATTTGCAGCTGGGGAGGAGAGCCACTCCGCTACAACATCCTACAAAGTGCTGGGAAGTGGTGTTTTCATTCTGTGCTATATTATTGGTAACAAACGGAGATAGAGGCTAGTTTAAATTCTAATGGATTTTTTTAGTATTTCTAGGCATTGGCCAGTTGTCTCAGTCTCTTACGAAAGTGTTTTTTCAGGCAGCTTGTATTGCCTGCTGGGATTGGGGAAGTCCTCGGTTAGTTTGGAATTTTCCATGACTCTTAGCTCTGCACCATTAGCGTCAGCTGCAGTCACAGAGCTTTTCAGTGTGTCCGCCTGTGCTGTTCTCCTTTTTTTATAATGTCAGATGGATGATGTTGAACCTCGACTACAAGTCTTAGTATTGTGTTTGTGTTTAATACCCTAGTTCTAAGGACGGATCAGAGAATCTCATCTGAATGAACTTTTTGTTTATTAAGTTAGTCAGCTTGAACTATCTGTTTTGGCCTGGTTTCCTCAGGTGTCATGTTTCCTGTCACAAAATCACCTTTTGTTTCTGTGGGCACAAGCTTCTGATATGGTGCTGGCTAATTCTCCAGCAATCTCTCCATTGGTGATCGGAATCAGCCTTTTTATCCTCTGATTGGAAAAGCTCTAAAAATGACAGTAAATGAAAGAAAAAAGATCCACCCAGATAATGGCCTAATTGGGGCTTGGCTAGTTCCCTGCCTATAGGGAAATTTAAAGTCCTGAAAGTGTAAAAGGAGACTGCTGTAGTGATATATCCATTTACCCTTAGAAAGTGATTCCTGGCCGGGTGCAGCGGCTCATGCCTGTAATCCCAGCACTTTGGGAGGCCGAGGTGGGCGGATCACCTGAGATCAGGAGTGCGAGACCAGCCTTGCCAACATGGTGAAACCCCATCTCTACTAAAAATACAAAAATTGGCCAGGCGCGGTGGCTCACGCTTGTAATCCCAGCACTTTGGGAGGCCGAGGCGGGTGGATCACGAGGTCAGGAGATCCAGACCACGGTGAAACCTCGTCTCTACTAAAAATACAAAAAAATTATCCGGGCGTGGTGGCGGGCGCCTGTAGTTCCAGCTACTTGGAGAGGCTGAGGCAGGAGAATGGCGTGAACCCGGGAGGCGGAGCTTGCAGTGAGCCGAGATTGCACCACTGCACTCCAGCCTGGGCGACAGAGTGAGACTCTGTCTCAAAAAAAAAAAAAAAAATTAGCCGAGTGTGGTGGCAGGTGCCTGTAATCCCAACTGCTCGGGCTGAGGCAGGAGAATCGCTTGAACCTGGGAGGCAGAGGTTGCAGTGAGCCGAGATCGTGCCATCGCACTCCAGCCTGGGTGACGAGAGCGAGACTTCGTCTTAAAAAAAAAAAAAAAAAAAAGCGATTCCCGGTCGGGTGCAGTGGTTCACGCCTGTAATCCCAGCACTTTGGGAGGCCAAGGTGGGCGGATCACAAGGTCAGGAGTTCGAGACCAGCCCGGCCAACATAGTGAAACCCCATCTCTACTAAAAATACAAAAATTAGCTGGGCATGGTGGTGCGCGCCTGTAATCCCAGCTACTCGGAGAGGCTGAAGCAGGAGAATTGCTTGAACCCAGGAAGCGGAGGTTGTGGTGAGCTGAGATCGTGCCACTGCACTCCAGCCCGGACAACAGAGCGAGACTGCTTCTCAAAAAGAAAAGAAAAGAAAAGAACGTGATTCCCTAGATCCCAGGGCACCATGCAGAAAGGATAGCAGTGTGTTACCAAATTTCACTCTCCCAGATTGGGAGTTGGAGGTTGGTTGGGCTTGTTTACCTTAACCCTGCCCTCCTCCCCACACCACTGCCCACCAATGAAAGAAGTTCAAATTCTTACACAGTTGACCTTTGAACAACGGAAGTTAGAGGTTCCGATCCCCTGCACAGTTGAAAATCCATTTATAACTTTTGAATCCCCTAAAATTTAACTACTAATAGCCTACTGTTGATCAGAAGCTTTACCAATAACATAAATAGTTAATTAACACATAATTTATATACATATTATATCCTGTGTTCCTATAATAAAGGAAGGTAGAGAAAAGAAAATGTTAAGAAAATCATAAGGAAGAGAAAATATGTTTACTATTTTTTAAGTGGAAGTGGATGAGCATAAAGGTCTTCATCCTTGTTGTCTTCACACTGAGTAGGCTGAGGAAGAGGAAGAAGAGGGTTTGTTCCTGCTGTCTCAGGTGTGGTAGAGGCAGAAGAGGTGGAGGAGGTGGAAAGGGAGGTGGATGCAGGACAGGCAGGCATATGAGCAGACCCAGGCATCCAAGTCGACCTGCATGTTTCAAACCCATGTTCAATGGTCAACTGGATTTTGAGTAGGAACTAAAGGCAGTGTGTATTCTGCTTCATTCCCCTGTTTGTGTTCCTCCTTCCCTGACCACCCTGTCGAAATAATGCCCCCCCAAGCCATTCTCTATTCCTTCTCCCTGCTTGATTTCCTTCATAACAGTTATCACCTGACATTCTGTTATGTAAGCTCTGTGAGGATAGTGACATTTCATTTTTCTCCATTGTATTTCTGAGGCCTAGAACCTAGTAGGTGCTCATTAAATATTTCTTTAGTAAGTGAAGAATGGTTTGAATACCCAGACATTTGCATATTTTTTTCTTTGCTTTTGTCTGAGCTAAGTGATTCTCAAACTTTATTTGGCATATGAATTACCATATCATATATAAGACCCTTTATACAGAACTTTGTGAGCAATATAAGAAAATTTTAAAGATAAATCTATGCTATTTTTCTTTTCTTTTTTTAGAGACAGAGTCTCGCTCTGTTGCCCAGGCTGGAGTGCAGTGATGTAACTATAACACTGCAGCCTTGAACTCCCAGGCTCAAGGGATCCTCCCACCTCAGCCTCCTGGGTAGCTGTGACTACAAGTACAAGTCAGCAAACACGGTGAATTTTTTAAATTTTTTTGTAGAGACGGGTTCTCACTGTGTTGCCCAGACTGGTCATCAACTCCTGGCTTCGAGTGATCCTTATCCTCCCAAAGTGCAGGGATTATAGGCATGAGCCACCACATCCAACCTATTTTTCACTTTTAACCCTGAAGTAAGATGTGACACCATTGTACTTCCTTTGTAGTTAGTCTGTAATACAGAGGAATACCTCATTATTTAGATTCTGAAGTAAACTGGGGAGAAGGTAAATGCCCATTCTGTTAAATTCCACAGTAGGATGTGTTGCATATTTTCGTGGTGATGGGGATTAGAAAAGGGGACCTTACATGGTTTTTTTTGTTTTTTTTTTTTTGAGACAGAGTCTCGCTCTGTCACCCAGGCTGGAGTGCAGTGGCGCAATCTCGGCTCACTGCAAGCTCTGCCTCCCGGGTTCACGCCATTCTCCTGCCTCAGCCTCTCCGAGTAGCTGGGACTACAGGCGCCCGCCACCACGCCCGGCTAATTTTTTTGTATTTTTAGTAGAGACGGGGTTTCACTGTGGTCTCGATCTCCTGACCTCGTGATCCGCCCGCCTCGGCCTCCCAAAGTGCTGGGATTACAAGCGTGAGCCACCGCGCCCAGCCGGACCTTACATGTTATAGTCTAATTGGAAGGTGATAAGCTGCAATCAAACCTTGCCTGTACCAGTAAAAATGGGTGTGTCATATAGGTTGTGGGTCTTAACATTTGGAGAATGGATAAAATAAGACATATTTTCCCTGAGGTTGGGAGTTGTGATGATGATAAATTGAGATTAAGTGAAAACCCTTTGAAGCGAAGATATCATGAATTCAGGAAATCTTGGATACTTGGAAAGATAATCAGGTAATGAGAGAAAAGTCAGAGACTTACTGTGACGAAGCCCCACTGCTTTGTGATATGTCACAAGATGAAGGCAGACTACGTCCTGGGAAACATTTTGTTATCAGACATGCTGCCGTTAGCACAATGTATATGGAAGGTTTGGCGTGAATGCAGTAGATTTAAGTTTTGCTAGTGTACTTTTTCCATGCCAGTTGAAAATGGTCATGTTCTAAAATGATTTCACCACTTTGTTGTTGTTTCTCTCCCATCCTTCTTTTAGTTGGCTGATTGCAATTCTGGCCCAACTCAACCCTCTCTTTGGACCACAATTGAAAAATGAAACCATCTGGTATCTGAAGTATCATTGGCCTTAAGGAAGAAGCCATGCCCTACAGTGCTCAGTCTTTGAGGTGACTATGCTCTTGACCTTTCTTATCAGTATGGTCACGCAGTCAGGGTTTGCCTTGACTTTTTCTCACATTTTATGGCCATTTTAACACATGGCAAGGGCAAGCTGCTGAATGCAAACACGATCTGAAGAGCAGAAATAAAATTGGAACTTAAGCCTTACCTTACCTAAGTCTCAGTAAGATTCTTTTTAGATTCTGCTATCACCCTGCCTTTTTAAGTAAATACAGTTTAATTAACAAAATTAAGCTCGCATGCACTCTTTCAGAGGCAGATCAAAAAAGTAACTGTTTATACTTGGCATTGTGAGATCCAGCAACTTTAAAAAGTGGCTGGCAGATTTAAAATTGAGCAGGTTTCTTTCCAGCAGTAGTCAGCCATCCGGACAGAACCGTTCCTGTGATGGTGTTACACTGCTGGGAGAGGAATGTCTTGTCTTCATCCGGTTGCCTGCGCCACTGTTCTGGTGGCGTCTGGCACTGGTGCAAGACAGAGCTGTGCTTCCCCGAGAGTGTGCTAAGCATTCACTTTGGCTGCTTAGTTCTAGTCTGGGAGCAGACAGAGAAAACAAAATTAAGGTTTTTGAATGCTTTGGATGGAGAAAGGTGCCTGCGTTCGTTTGTTTTGTGTTGCTATAAAGGAATACATGAGACTGGGTAGTTTATATTTGGCTCACAGTTCTGCAGGCTGTATAAACATGACACCCGCATCTGTTTGGCTTCTGGTGAGGCCTCAGGAGGTTTTTACTCATGGCAGAAAGCAGAAGGGGAGCAGCCGTGTCATATGGCCAGAGAGAGAGCAAGAGAGAGAGAAGGAGGTGCCAGGCTCCTTTAAACAAGCAGCTCTTGTGTACACTAACAACTACTTCACTCATTACTATGGGGAGGTGTATTAGTCCATTTTCATGATGCCAATAAAGACATACACAAGACTGGGTAATTTATAAAGAAAGAGAGGTTTAATGGACTCACAGTTCCTCGTGGCTGGGGAGGCCTCACAATAATGGCAGAGGATGAAAGGCAGTTCTTACATGGTAGCAGCAAGAGAGAATCAGAACCAATCAAAAGGGGTCTCCCCTTATAAAACCATCAGATCTCATGAGACTTATTCACTACCACGAGAACAGTATGGGGGAACCACCCCCCATGATTCAGTTATCTCCGACCAGGTCCCTCCCACAACACATGGGAATTATGGAAGCTACAATTCAAGATGAGATTTGGGTGGGGACACAGCCAAACCATATCGGGAGGGTACCAGGCCATTCATGAGGAATCCACCCCCATGATCCAACCACCTCCCACCAGGCCCCACCTCCATCACTGGGGATCACATTTCAGCATGAGATTTGGAGGGGACATATAATCCAAACCTTATCAGTGCCTTTTGAAAATCAGTCTTGGGTCGAGTGCGGTGGCTCACGCCTGTAATCCCAGCACTTTGGGAGGCTGAGGCGGGTGGATCACGAGGTCACGAGATCGAGACCACGGTGAAACCCGTCTCTACTGAAAATACAAAAAATTAGCTGGGCGCAGTGGCGGGCGCATGTAGTCCCAGCTACTCAGGAGGCTGAGGCAGTAGAATGGCGTGAACCCAGGAAGCGGAGCTTGCAGTGAGCCAAGATCGCGCCACTGCACTCCAGCCTGGGCGACAGAGCAAGACTCCATCTCAAAAAAAGGAAAATCAGTCTTAAGGTTGCAGCTTCTGTTTGTCCTGAGGGTCAGAGAGGTTAGTAGTGGTATAGTGGAAAGATTTATTCACTGGCCAAGAGTCAGGAAATCTCTTATTTAATCTGTTCGTTGTTTTCATTATTTTGTTAAATGGAAGTTAGCTTTAAATGCCTTGACTAGATTTAGGTTCAACTTTCTTGGCTCTTTAGGTGTTACTGTAAACTGTGTATTGCCTCCCATCTGGAGAAACAGGATGTCTGGCTCTCCTATTTTTAGTAAGGCTGATGTGATCACTGGGTTCAGGTAATGACAGCCTGGTTCCTTCATTTGTAAAGTTCTTTTTATCAAGTGATTTTATCCATTGATGATCATAGCCTGAATTAATCATTTTAGTTGAAATGGCAAATGGTGATTTGCTGCTGCTGCTGGTTTTTTTTGTTTTTGTTTTTGTTTTAATTGAGACAGAATCTCACTCTTGTCACCTAGGCTGGAGTACAGTCCATAATCACGGCTAACTACAGCCTTGACCTCCCGGGATTAAGCGATCCTCCTGCCCCAGCCTCCTGAGTATTTGGAATTACAATCATGAGCCACCATGCCCTAACTTTTTTGTTTTTGAAACAGAGTCTCTGTCATCCAGCTGGAGTGCAGTGGCACCATCATGGCTCACTGCAGCCTCGCACTCTTGGCTCAAGTGATCCTCCTGCCTCAGCCTCCTGAGTAGCTGGGACTACAGGCACACACTACCGTGCCTGGCTAATTTTTTAATTTTTAATAGAGACAAGGTCTCACTATGTGATCTATGTTTTGGCTAATTTTAAAAATTTTATTTATTTTTTATATAGAGAGAGGGTCTTTTTCTATGGCCCAGGCTGGAGTGCAGTGGTGTGATCATAGCTCACTGCTGCCTTGAATTCCTGGGCTCCGGAGATCGACCTGCCTCAGCCTCCCTAACAGCTGCAGGCACACAGCACCACATGTGACTTTTTTTTTTTTTTTCTTTTTTTGTGTGTGTGTGGAAACGAGGTCTCACCATCTTGCCTAAGTTGGTCTCAAACTCCTGGGCTCAAGTGATCCTCCCACTTTGGCCTTCCAGAGTGTTGGGATTATGGCCATCAGCCACCATGCCGAGCCGCAAATGATGGTTTTTCCAGTTCTATTTTTATTTATTTATTTATTTTGAGACAGAGTCTTGCTCTATCACCCAGTCTAGAGTGCAGTGGCATGATCTCAACTCACTGCAACCTCTGCCTCCTGAATTCAAGTGATTCTCCTGCCTCAGCCTCCCAAGTAGCTAGGACTACAGGTATGTGCTACCACACCTGGCTAATTTTTGGTTACTTTTAGTAGAGATGGGTTTTCACCGTGTTGGCCAGGCTGGTCTCAAACTCCTGACCTCAGGTGATCCACTCACCTAGGCCTCCCAAAATGCTGGGATTACAGGCGTGAGCCACCATGCCTGTCCGATTTTTCAATTGTATTATTACCTCTGCATTTGATGAGCTGAAATGCTTCTATAAAGATAACTTTCCTGCTAGGCACAGTGGCTCATGCCTGTAATCCCAATACTTTGGGATGCTGAGGCAGGCAGATCACTTGAGCCCAGGAGTTCGAGACCAGCTTGGGCAATATTGTGAAACCTTGTCTCTACAAAAAATACAAAAATTAGCCAGGCAAGGTGGTGCATACCTGTAGTTCCAGCTATTCAGGAGGTTGAGGTGGGAGGAGCACTTGAGCCTGGGAGATGGAGGTTGTAGTGAGCCAAGATCGCACCACTGCACTCCAGCCTAGATGACAAAGCAAGACTCTGTCTCAAAAAACAAACAAAAAAAAAACTTTTCCTCATCAACAGGATGATCTAATAGACTTGAAATACGGATCATGGGGCCAGGCGTGGTGGCTCACGCCTCTAATCCCAGCACTTTGGGAGGCCAAGGTGGGCGGGTCATGAGGTCAGGAGATCGAGACCATCATGGCTAACATGGTGAAACCCCTTCTCTCCTAACAATACAAAAAGAATTAGCCAGGCATGGTGGCAGGTGCCTGTAGTCCCAGCTACTCGGGAAGCTGAGGTAGGAGAATGGCATGAACCCAGCAGGTGGAGCTTGCAGTGAGCCAAGATCGCGCCACTGCACTCCAGCCTGGGCGTCAGATCGAGACTCCATCTCAAAAAAAAAAAAAAAAAGAAACACAGATCACACAAAAATACGGGAAAAGCAGAATACAGGTTTAATTCTTTTAATTTTCATAGTAAGATGTTGGTGGCCAAGTTCCAGGGTATTCAATGAGATTTTTTTTTTTATTTTAAATAGTTACATTTTTTACCCTTTATATGGTTGTGTGTTGTTGTTGTTGTCTGGGAGAGCCTGTTTAGGATGGCTTCTGTGTGCTTCTGGTGTTCGTTTTTGGTAGTTTCCTTACTTTCTGGCAACATCAAGATGTCCAGGCCCCTCTTGTATATTTTCTGTCCGAGACTTAGATTTAGCTGTTCCTTGAATTGGTTTCCGAATTCCCCACTAAAAGGATGTCTGGTTTACTAGTCAGTTCTCAGGCCCATTTGACCCTGGTTCTGTTCAGTGGAAATGGCATTTAAGAATCACAATCTGAGTGCTAGGTGCGTTTGTTGCTGCCTGGGATAATTAAGCATAATTGCTTCTAAGCCTTTTCAGTGGAAAGAACCAGGAAGTATGTATTTTTCAGAAGAAAAAAATCATAAGTTTACATTAGTATTTTCAAATATAACATTACAGAGTTTTTATTTCTTTGGTTTTTTTTTTTCTTTTTTTTTGAGACGGAGCCTCGCTCTGACGCCAGGCTGGAGTGCGGTGGCGTGATCTCGGCTCACTGCAACCTCCGCCTCCTGGGTTCAAGCGATTCTCCTGCGTCAGCCTCCCGAGTAGCTGGGATTACAGGTGTGCACCACCACGCCTGGCTAATTTTTGTATTTTTAGTGGAGACAGGGTTTCACCATGTTGGTCAGGCTGGTCTCGAACTCTTGACCTCATGATCCACCCACCTCGGCCTCCCAAAGTGCTAGGATTACAGGTGTGAGCCACTGTGCCTGACCTTCTTTCTTTCTTTTTTCTTTTTTTTTTTTTTTAAAGACAGAGTCCTCCTCTGTTGCCAAGGCTGGAGTGCAGTGGCAGTATCTTGGCTCACTGAAACCTCCACCTCCTGGGTTCAGGTAATTCTGCCTAAGCCTCCTGAGTAGCTGGGACTACAGGCACACGCCACCACGCACAGCTAATTTTTGTGTTTTTAGTAGAGATGGTTTTCGCCATGTTGGCCAGGCTGGTCTTGAACTCCTGACCTCAAGTGATCTGCCTGTCTCGGCCTACCAAAGTGCTTGGATTACAGGTATGAGCCACCATGCCTAGCCTGAAAATCCTTGTTCCTTAATAACAGTAACTTTTATTATTCTACAATGTATATAAAATACTTTTTTTTTTTTTTTTTTTGGAGACAGGGTCTCTGTCACCCAGGCTGGAGTGCATCACCACAACCTCTGCCTCCTGGGCTCAAGTGATCCTCCTACCTAAGCCTTCTGAGTATCTGGGACTGTAGACACGTGACACCACGCCTGGCTAATTTTTTGTATTTTTGGTAGAGACAGGGTTTCACCATGTTGCCCAGGCTGGTCTCAAACTCCTGAGCTCAAGCGATCCAACTGCCTTGGCCTCCCAAAGTGCTGGGATTACAGGTGTGGGCCTCCATGCCTGGCAAAATACTTTGAAGATAACACCAGTATAACTAATAGATATGAGTTCATCAAGTGCTGTTTTCTGAGGTCACTTAAAATAACAGCTGGTACAGTGGTATGTGCCTGTAATCCCAGCTGCTTGGTGAGGTGAGGCAGAAGGATCTCTTGAGCCCAGAGTCTGAGACATGCCTCGGCAATATATCAAGACCTCATCTCAAATAATAATAATTTTTTTTTTTTTTTTTTGAGACAGGGTCTCACTGTTGGTCAGGCTAGAGTGCAGTGGTGTGATGTTAGCTCACTGCAACCTCCGCCTCCTGGCTCAAGCAATCCTCCCACCTCAGCATCCTGAGTAGCTAGGACTGCAGGTGTGTGCCACCATGCCTTGCAAACTTTTAAATTTTGTATGGAGACAGTGTTTCACTGTGTTGCCCAGGCTGGTGTGAAACTCCTGGTCTCAAGTGATCCACTCGCTTTGGCCTCCCAAAGTGATGGGATTACAGGTGTGAGCCACTATGCCCGGCCTGTAATTATTATTATTTCCCCTGGGAGTTTCGTCACCAGTTTGATATACAGTTAGACTAAGTTGTTTGTGTTCAATTTATTGTATTTTCTTGTTTTATTTGCTGCTGTTTTTTGAATATATAAAACATCTCCAAAGTCAAATTATGAACAAGATATATTCAGAGAAATCTATCCTTTCACTGTTTCATATTTTGCAAAGATTAAGCAAATGCATATATTCATTCATATGTATATACACACATACACACTGCTGTTACAGAAAAGATATCAGCTACATATACTGTTCTGTACCTTGTTTTATTCACTGAACAATATATGCTAGAGATTGCTGCATACTGGTGTATAGAGATGTTTCTCATCTCTTTATAGCCATTGATAATCCTTTTGGGTTATTTCTAGTCTTTTGCTATTACTGATAAAGCCACAGTGCCATCCTATGCATATGCCATTTTCTGTTTTTGCTGATGATCTTTAATGTAGCCTCCTTGAAAATGCAATCTCTGGTTTAAAGATATATGTGATTTTTCTAGATACTGTTGCATTGTCTTCCATAGAGATTATACTGTTTTGCATTCCCATCAACAGTATATGAGTGGCCGGGCGCGGTGGCTCATGCCTGTAATCCCAGCACTTTGGGAGGCTGAGGCGGGCGGAGCACGAGGTCAGGAAATCAAGACCATCCTGGCTAACACGGTGAAACCCCATCTCTACTAAAAAAAAAATACAAAAACATTAGCTGGGCGTGGTGGCAGACGCCTGCAGTCCCAGCTACTTGGGAGGCTGAGGCAGGAGAATGGCATGAACCCGGGAGGCGGAGCTTGCAGCGAGCCAAGATTGCACCACTGCGCTCCAGCCTGGGTGACACAGCGAGACTCCATCTCAAAAAAAAAAAAAAAAAAAAAATAGCCGGGCGCGGTGGCTCACACCTGTAATTCCAGCACTCTGGGAGGCCAAGGTGGGCGGATCACGAGGTCAGGAGATCGAGACCATCCTGGCTAACACGGTGAAACCCTGTCTCTACTAAAAAAAAATACAAAAAATGAGCCTGACATGGTGGCGGCTGCCTGTAGTCCCAGTTACTCCAGAGGCTGAGGCAGGAGAATGGCGTGAACCCGGGAGGCAGAGCTTGCAATGAGCCGAGATCGCACCACTGCATTCAAGCCTAGGTGGCAGAAAGAGACTCTGTCTCAAAAAAAAAAAAAAAAAAAAGAAAAAGTATGAGTTTCTGTTTTGCCACAACCTGAATTTTGCCAATTTAATTTCCCCTTAAATATATATATTTTAGGCCGGGCGCGCTGGCTCACGCTTGTAATCCCAGCACTTTGGGAGGCTGAGGCGGGCGGATCACGAGGTCAGGAGATCGAGACCACGGTGAAACCCCGTCTCTACTAAAAATACAAAAAAATTAGCCGGGCGTGGTGGCGGGCGCCTGTAGTCCCAGCTACTCGGAGAGGCTGAGGCAGGAGAATGGCGTGAACCCGGGAGGCGGAGCTTGCAGTGAGCCGAGATTGCGCCACTGCACTCCAGCCTGGGCGACAGAGCGAGGCTCTGTCTCAAAAATATATATATATATATATATATATATTTTATATATATGTTTATACATACGTGTGGGGTTTTTTTGTTTTGTTTTAATAGACGGGGGTCTCACTCTGTTACCCAACCTGGTCTCAAACTCCTGGCCTCAAGCGATCCTCCCACCTTGGCTTCCCAAAGTGCTGGGATTACAGGCATGAGCCAATGTGCCTGGCAATAATACCAATTTTTTTTAACCTGCCTTTTTCATCAAGTTCTGTTTTCTACTCTTTATTTCAACTGTAGTGAGTGTTAGGTGTTAGGTAAGGCTGTTGATTGGGGTTTAAAGCTGAGAACTTCAGGCCTCAGTTGGATCTAGTTCCAGCATTGTTTTTCACTTAACTTCTCTGAGTTTCATTTCCTTCCATGATAATGAGAGAATTGGGCCCTTTGACACTAAATAACACTGCGTGGGTGGATCTGAAGACATTTTATCTGCTTATTCTTTTCACTGTCATGTCTCTGTCAACCTGATTGACAGATTCCTCATGTTTTCACTCTGGTCCACAGCACACACTCGGGCTGCTTGAAACCCCTTATACTAAAGATGGTTCTTTTAAAAGCAAAATGCCAGGAAGTAGGAGGGCAAGCCAGGCGATCCCTAATTATGAACATCATGTCATGCCTATTCTGCATTTAACAGAATTACAGTGGTATCGTAACCTAAGACTTTGGAGTTAACACATCAAGAGATCTAATCTCTGCCTAGCATTAGAACAGACAGACTTAAGACAGGATGACTTCACTTTTTGGATGGTAAAGTCAAAGGATTGAGCTTTGTTTAACCTTTCGAATTTTGAACTTTTACCTAATGGTGAGATGATAAAGGAGTTTAGAAAGTAGATTTGGGTCTGACCTCACCTGATAAGGAAAAATGTTTGGTTTAGTACATGATTTCTTTTAAGAGGCCAGATTTGGAAAGTAGGTGTAAGCCAGACATGGCATTCAACAGAGAAAAATGAGGACCACTTATGAAAGCTTTAGAATAATTTTATATAGATGAAATGGAATCAATCCAAAGAACACACTGTTAAATACATAGCTGATCTTTTGCTGCTTTAATCAATGTAATTGTCATGATTTTCTTTCCCGAATTGAAGAACCGAACCACAGCCTGATGAGAGGCTGAGTTACAGCACGTTATGTTTATTGGCTGCAAATAAACGTGTCCAGTACTCCTAAGAGCAGTGCTCACTCCATCCCTGGCTTTTCCAGCCTTGTCTGTTTTCCTTAGATTCCTGAGTGTGACTTCCTAAGATGTATGTGGGACTCTAACGTCAAGGTTGCTGTTTTTGTTGATGTTCACTTTCCTATAGCCTTGTGGGGTGTGCTGCTACCATGGAATCTCCTTGGAGGAGTGGCTTCGGCTTCAGACCCAGTGTCCTGGAAGTTACTTGGTTTAGCACAGCATTGTTACCTGGTAGATGATCTGATGTGGTTGACCACAGTCTGAAGGCATAGAAATGCTATCTATTTTATTATAAAGTCCGGGCCAGGAAAGAAATAGAGGATATTGATAATTAGGCCTCTGCCCTGTGGGAGCTGTTTTTCTACACATTCCAAAAATACTTGAGTGCTTGTGAGGTGTATAGTACTGAAGCAGGGGAAGACTGGGCTCCAAAGGGGTTTGTGATCTGTTGGGATGTTGAATTAAGCCATACTTGGGAGAAGTTCAACAGTGCAAGGTGTTGTGTGGTTAAAAAGTAAATCTTTTACTCTGAGTACTCTGGCTGGGCATTCTGCTGCCATTTCAGACTCAGCCATGTCTCCATTTCAGTTCCCAATATCATAGTTTTCCTTGTCAGGGTCAGAACCTGTCACGTCACTTTTTTCTCCTCTTCCTCAAATCCATTTGCTCTCATTATATCTCTTGTGTCCGCCCTTCCTTTCCATTCCTCCTTCAGGCACACTGATTTCTGCCCCAACTTACTACAGCTCTGAATTATGGCAGGGGCTCCTCATCTGGTCTCCCTGGCTCTACCGTCATCTATCTACAGAACACCACCCTGCTTATCTTCCTGAAATAGATCAGCTTGCCTCAGAAACTGTCAGTAGTTCTCTGTGGCCTGCAGCAGGGTTTTTTGTTTTGTTTTGTTTTTCTGTTTTGTTTTGTTTAACCTAAGGTCTCTGATTGTAGAGAGTACATGCCCCTTGAAATGCGATATAAAATGTTGTAAGCGCACAACTTTTGCCAGGGCCACCAACAGTCCCATGAGCCACAACAGATAAGAACGGCTAACCTGCAGGTCATGTCCAGCTCTGACTTGACTGTCAAGGCCTTCCCTCCCCAGTCTGCCTTCCTTCTCACTACCTCCCCCTCCAGGCCCTAGTGGTGTGGGCCCTTGTTCTTGACCTCATTAGCTTTACTTGGTTTTTCCTGACTCTCACTACCCTACTACATTCATTAATTTAGAAAACAACTTGGTAAGTACACTCTCCTGTGAAAATTCCTTCTGCTTTCTTGCCTCAGTTCACCCATTCTCTCTTAATTATTTCTGATGCTTTCTCTTTCAGTGCCCAGCTGGCAAATCCTAGCACTTCCTTCCTTGGCTACTTTGTTTCAAAGTGATTTCTTTTATTTCTAAACATATTTAGCTCTCCAGTTTTTGCCATTCATTTGGTACATTGCCTTGAATTGTTAAATACATGCTTAACTCCTTGTATTTAATCTCCTACAATATATAGCCTTACATATCATAGTAAAGAAGGAATTATTTTGCAAATTTATCTAAAATTTTTAAAAAGATAAAAATTAAGCCTAACATATCGTTAAAGAAGTATATTAACTTACTTTCCCCCGAACAGATTTCTTGGTTCTAGACTTAATATTTTTGTGTTATCTTCATTGTCAGTTTTTTTTTTTTTCTTTTTTGAGACAGGGTCTCACTCTGTTGCCCAGGCTGGAGTACAGTGGCATGATCTTGGCTTACTGCAAACTCTGCCTCCCGGGATCAAGTGATTCTCGTGCCTCAGCCTCCCGAGTAGCTGGGATTACAGGAATGTGCCACCATACCCGGCTAATTTTTGTATTTTTAGTAGAGATGGGGTTTCACCATGTTTGCCAGGCTGGTCTTGAACTCCTGATCTCAGGTGATCTGCCCTGCCTCCCAGAGTGCTGAGATTACAGGTGTGAGCCACTGCACCTGGCCCATTGGCAGGTTTTTGTTTGTTTGTTTGAGATGGAATCTCGCTCTGTCACCCAGGCTGGAGTGCAGTGGCGCAATCTTGGCTCATTGCAACATTGACCTCCCAGGTTCAAGTGATTCTCCTGCCTCAGCCTCCCGTATAGCTGGGACTACAGGCATGCACCACCACGCCTGGCTAATTTTTGTGTTCATTTATTTATTTATTTGAGATGGAGTCTTGCTGTGTCACCCAGACTGGAGTGCAGTGGTGCGATCTCCGCTCACTGCAATCTCTGCCTCCCGGGTTCACGCCATTCTCCTGCCTTTGGCTCCCAAGTAGCTGGGACTACAGGTGCCTGCCACCACGCCTGGCTAATTTTTTGTATGTTTAGTAGAGACAGGGTTTCACTGTGTTAGCCAGGATGGTCTCGATCTCCTGACCTCATGATCCATCCGCCTCGGCTTCCCAAAGTGCTGGGATTACAGGCGTGAGCCACCGTGCCCGGCCTAATTTTTGTGTTTTTTTTTTTTTAGTAGAGATGGGGTACATCATGTTGACCAGGCTGTTCTCGAACTCCTGACCTCAAGTGATCCACCCACCACGGCCTCCCAAAGTACTGGGATTACAGGCATGAGCCACCGCATCTGACCCTTTGTCAGTTTTATCTGATAGTAACCTTATGACTCTTTTTTTTTTTTTTTTGAGACGGAGTCTAGTCTGTCGCTCAAGCTGGAGTGCAGTGGCGCAATCTTGGCTCACTGCAAGCTCCGCCTCCCAGGTTCACGCCATTCTCCTGCCTCAATCTCCTGAGTAGGTGGGACTACAGGCACCCGCCACTATGCCCGGCTAATTTTTTGTATTTTTAGTACAGATGGGATTTCACTGTGTTAGCCAGGATGGTCTCGATCTCCTGACCTCGTGATCCACCCGCCTCTGCCTCCCAAAGTGTTGGGATTACAGGTGTGAGCCACTGCGCCCGGCTATGGCTCCTTTATTTTGCAAAATGAGAACATGGACTCTTTGATTAAGTTCTTCAGCCCCACCCCAATCAGCTATTTCTTATCAAAGATGATAAGAATACAGGCTTCCTGGCCGGGCAAGGTGGCTCACGCCTGTAATCCCAGCACTTTGGGAGGCCAAGGTGCATGGATCACAAGGTCAGGAGATCGAGACCACCCTGGCTAACACAATGAAACCCCGTCTCTACTAAAAAATACAAAAAATTAGCCAGGCATAGTGGCGGGTGCCTGTAGTCCCAGCTACTCGGGAGGCTGAGGCAGGAGAATGGCGTGAACCTGGGAGGCAGAGCTTGCAGTGAGTGGAGATCGCGCCACTGCACTCCAGCCTGGGTGAGAGAACGAGACTCTGCCTCAAAAGTAAAAAATGCTTCCTTAATTTACTCCAAAATCAGCCGGGCGCAGTGGCTCACACCTGTAATTCCAGCACTTTGGGAGGCTGAGGTGGGCAGATTGCTCAAGCCCAGAATTTCGAGACCAGCCTGGGTAACATGGTGAAACCCCATCTCAACAACAACAAAAAATACAAAAATTAGCCAGGTGTGGTGGCAAACGCCTGTAGTCCCAGCTACTTGGGAGGCTGAGATGGAAGGAACTTGAGCCCAGGAGGTGGTGGTTGCAGTGAGCCGTGATGGTGCCACTGCATTTACTCCAGCCTGGGTGACAGAGCAAGACCCTGTCTCAAGAATAAATAAATAAATAAAAATAAAAATTTATTCCAAAATCAAACCACATGCCTTTGCCATGTAACATAATGCACATTTACTTTTATTTTATTTTATGTATGTATGTGTGTATGTATGTATTTATTTATTTATTTTGAGACAGAGTCTTGCTCTGTCACCCAGGCTGGAGTGCAATGGTGTGACCTCAGCTCACTGCAACCTCCATCTCCTGAGTTCAAGCCATTCTCTTTGCCTTAGCCTCCCAGGTAGCTGGGACTACAGGCATACACCACCACACCCGGCTAATTTTTTTGTATTTTTAGTAGAGATGGGGTTTTACCATGCTGGCCAGGCTGATCTCGAACTCCTGACCTCAAGTGATCCGCCTGCCTCGGCCTCCCAAAGTGCTGGGATTACAGATGTGAGCCACTGTGCCCGGCCTACATTTATTTTAAACTGATATCATTGATCTTGAGTGAAAACTATCCCCCATTTGTATAGGTTTTTCAAAAGTGAAGGCTTATTTTTCCCTTTTTTGATTGTTTCTTTGTCACAAAATACCTGTACTATGAAGAAGTCTAATCAGTGTGCTCTTCATGGAAAATTAACAGACAAACCATATATATTCACTACTTCAGTATTCTCAGATAAAATTTATTTTATTGGCTGGGTGTGAAGGCTCATGCCTGTAATCCCAGAACTTTGGGAAGCCAAGGCAAGAGGAAACCTGAGCCCAGGAGTTTGAGACCAGCCTGGGCAATATAGCAAGACCCCATTTCTATGAAAAATTTAAAAATTAGCCAGGCATGATGGCGTGGGCCTATAGTCCCAGCTACTTGGGAGGCTGAGGCAGGAAGATTGCTCGAGTCCAGAAGGTCGAGGCTGCAGTGAGCTGTGTTTGTGGCCACTACACTCCAGGGTGGGTGAGAGAGCGAGACTGTCTGAAAAAAATATTATTTATTGATTAGAGACAGGGTCAGGCTCTGTCACCTAGGCTGGGGTGCAGAATGGCATGATCATAGCTCACTGTAACCTCAAATGCCTGGGCTCTAGTGATCCTCCCCCCCTCAGCCTCTGGAGTAGCTGGGACTACTGGTGTGTGTCATCATGCTATAGAGAGTCTCGCTATGTTGCCCAGGCTGGCCTCAGGCGATCTTCCCGCCTTGGCATCCCAAAGTGCTGGGATTACAGGTGTGAGCCACCACGCCTGGCCTAAATTTATAATCTGCCTGGTACTGATAACTTGTACAAAGAGGCTGTTCTGCTGGCCTAAGGAAGAGAACAGAAAATTATCCCTAGATTAAGTGAAAAATATTATGAGGCTTTCACACTACTACAAGAAACAAGTAGCTCTGGTAATTACCACTCCTTGGCCTGATGCTGTTTTCCTAGTATCTTGTAAATATGGTCTGTTTAGAGCATGATGGCTCATGCCTGTAATCCCAGCACTTTGGGAGGCGAGGGTGGGCAGAACGCTCGAGCCCAGGAGTTAGAGCCCAACCTGGGCAGCATGATGAAACCCTGTCTCTACAAAAAAATATAAAAATTAGCCGAATGTGTTGACGTGCACCTGTAGTTCCAGCTACTTGGGAGGCTGAGATGGGAGGATCATTTGGGCTCAGGAGATTGAGGCTGCAGTGAGCCGAGATCACACCACTGCACTCCAGGCTGGATGGCAGAGCAAGACCCTGTGTCCAAAAAAAACCAAAACAAAACAAAAAAAAGATGGTGTTGAATTTAAGCTGCTAGAAAAAGAAAAGTGTCATTTGTCACCTACACTCGAGATAGCCAGAACGGGGAGCAAGCTAGAAGGCAGCTATAGAGGGAAGGGAAAAATACAGACTCTTGAAACTGCGGTGAATTCATTAGATTCCAGCACCATCAATCTCAGTCAGATTCATTCTTCCTGCTTTCTGTAACATAGAGTGTTACTTGTGCTCCTCATTTCAGCAGTGTCCTTGGTTACTGGAACTTTTGCCACAGCCCTGCAAAACCTGGCCAAACTTGCACCAAATTGATTATCCTGTGTTTCATATTTTGTTGAGCATCTATGCATTTTAAAGTGTTGGCCTGGTTAACTTTCTTGTTGTTAACTTTTTGCCTTCCTGAGGAATGTATGAGGACTGGTTACCAGAATGGTTTTGTTTTGCAGGTCGCGAGAAGAGAATGCCTTCTAGATGCAAAATCACCTCCAAACCAGACCACCTTTCTTGACTTGCCTGTTTTGG
This sequence comes from Hylobates moloch, assembly GCF_009828535.3. Taxonomy (NCBI): domain Eukaryota; kingdom Metazoa; phylum Chordata; class Mammalia; order Primates; family Hylobatidae; genus Hylobates; species Hylobates moloch. The sequence goes on from NW_026652281.1 coordinate 150,214,000, forward strand.
CCATCAGCTGCCTTAAATGTTAACAGCACATTTGAATGCCTTATTCTACAATGCAGTATGTTTTCCTTTGCCTTTTTTGAAAACTTTGGTGAATTACGTGCCTACATAACCTGAACTGTGCTGACTCCACAAAACGATTATGTACTCTTCTGAGATAGAAGATGCTGTTCTTCTGAGAGATACGTTACTCTCTCCTGGGAATCTGTGGATTTGAAGATGGCTTCTGCCTTCTCACATGGGAATCAGTGAAGTGTTTAGAAACTGCTGCAAGACAAACAAGACTCTAGTGAGGTGGTCAGTAGGAGAGCATGTTCAGAGGGAAGAGCCATCTCAACAGAATCGCACCAAACTATACTTTCAGGATGAATTTCTTATTTCTGCCATCTTTTGGAATAAATATTTTTCTCCTTTCTATGGAAATCTGGGCTCGGTGTTTGTAAAGTTACTTTTTATAAGCTTTTCTATCGCTGCATGATGCCTTTTTAAAAAATGATTTTGTAGTCTAAACTTAGGTTGAGTATATAAACCCTGCCATGTAGCTTGAGATGCCTGAAAAGACTGGTGAGTGCTTTTCTTAATCATTCAGTAACCATTTGAGTGCCCACTGCAGCCAAGGCACTGGAGGGATCAAAGATGTGTAAATCGGAATCCATGCAAGTTCACAAGCTATTTGGAGAGAGAAGGTTAGTATACATAGAATTGTAATATAAGGTTGTGTTGGAGCATTGTCCTTAAAGATGGTAACATGGTGAGCAGTTCAAGGATACCTGCCAGCCACAGAACAAGGCAGCAAATGCTCCTGAGATGGAACCATCACAGCCTCAGACATAGGACTAAAGAAGTTGAGAGTGATTAAAAAGCCAGGGGCAGGAGACAGTAATTTTGTGTTTCAGTAGCAGGCATCTCGATACACTAATTTGAGAGCTTTATTACTTTTAAGAAATTAAAAATTAAAATGAACCTAAATTTTCACCAGCTCATGGCTTTTTGACAGCCAGCCAAGAATGGATTTCCTGTTTTGCAGTTTGTACTTTCTATTCCTCCCAAACTGTCTGAACTCATTACTTTGCTATTCTTATGACCAAAGTGAGTTTCAAGTTGAAGTGACTCTCATTTCTTTTCATTCTTTACTTTTGTTTTGCGCAGTCTGTTAGGCAACTCCATACTTTACATTTCCAGCAGGAGGGCCACATTAGCTAGTTTCATGGAATCCATGAAACATTGATGATTTGAAATTGAAGGGGCCATGGTGATATAGGCTAACCCCATCATTTTATGGATAAGGAAGCTGAGCCCAGACAGGGAGAATTTGTCGCCCAGCTTAATGCAGTTGGACAGAGGCAGACAGGGGAGTAAGATCCATGTTTTCTTTATTTTTTTTCTTGAGACAGAGTCTCACTCTGTCGCCCAGGCTGGAGTGCAGTGGCGCGATCTCAGTTCACTGCAACCTCTGCCTCCCGGGTTCAAGCAATTCTCCTGCCTCAGCCTCCTGAGTAGCTGGGACTACAGGCACCTGCCACCACGCCCGACTAATTTTTGTGTTTTTAGTAGAGACAGGGTTTTACCATGTTGGTCAGGCTGGTCTCCTGACCTCGTGATCCGCCCACCTTGGTCTCCCAAAGTGCTGGGATTACAGGCGTGAGCCACCGCGCCCTGCCATCATACTATTGTTGAAATGAGGGAGTGACGAAATCCGCTCAGGTTTTGTGAGAGGAAGCTCGGTAAATTCCCTTTGCTCAGGAAGTCACTTTACCCTTGAGCCCTGGTTGTTTCACTTATTAAATTCTTGAGAAGATTCAGTGCCATTAATACCTAAACCCAGGCATATGTTCTCTCCTCACCTCACCCTTCGTAACAGAACTGTTTTGTTAACATCATTCCTAACCATTCCCTCACTCCATCCAGTGTTTGTCAGGGCCCAGACTGGAAGGACCTCCATTTAGCCCGTTCAGAGGATACCGAAAATGTCCCTGTGCTCCAGAGCCCTTCCAGGCGAACGTGATGTGGCCTCCTGGGACAATCACTAGATTAGCAGAGGTCCTAGGTTTGCCATCTTACTCCCATCACTCTCTAGCTGTGTAACGAAGCAAATCATTTCATTTGTGACTCTCAGTGTTTTCATCTGTAAAATAGGGATAATGCATACCTTTTCTACTATACGAGGTTGTTACCAAATGAGATTTTGGTGGGGAAGATGATTTGTGAATTATAATAATTATAATAATACATCAAGAGTATTTTCCAAATAAATGACCAAATCCCCAGGGTACACTGACAGTACTTTTCTATTAGGATAGGATCCAGAGGGACAGCCCAGTGATTTTTTTTTTTTTCTACGTAGGGTTACACTTTGGATTCTTGTGTTTTGTTTGAGACAGTTTCGCTCTTGTTGCCCAGGCTGGAGTGCAATGGCACGATCTCAGCTCACTGCAGCCTCCACCTCCCAGGTTCAAGCAGTTCTGCCTCAACCTCCCGAGTAACTGGGATTACAGTAGGCCGTCTCCATGCCTGGCTAATTTTTTGTATTTTTGGTAAAGACAGGGTTTCACCATGTTGGTCAGGGTGGTCTTGAACTCCTGACCTCAGGTGATCCACCCACCCTCGACCTCCCAAAGTGCTGGGATTACAGGCGTGAGCCACTGTGCCTGGTCTGTGGTTACACTTTTGATTAGTCATTTGTACTTGGAAGTAGAGGTTTACAGAAAAATAAAAGGCACCCTTATTAGGCCCCCAGGCCTGAGTTCAGAGCCAGAGCCTAAGTGGCTGGACCACACCCTTCCTGCCCTTCTAGGTTCTACCAACTCATACCAGGGTGGAAGTATTTCTGGCATGATTTTGAAGATGAAGTATGAGGATTGATTGGTTTCTTTTAGCACTGTTTTTGTTGTTTTCTTTAAACATATAATGATGTCTAGACGTGTGTCACTGCCCCAACTTAATAATATTTTATCTTTTCTTTGATGTTGCTTCAAAAGTAGCACCTTTTTGTTTAGCCTTTTTTTTTTTTTTTTTTTTTTTTTAGCAATGGTAGGTGTTTGGTCATGCTGAAGCAAATTTAGAATTTAAGAAATGATTTAAAATTGTTGCCAAGAATCATGAAAAATTTGGCAAGAGTCAATTGCTCCTTTATTAACATAAATTATATTTAAAAATATATGTCTACACATTTTAGAACAGTTTCATACTCCATCCTCTATGCAAAAATTATTTTTGGTTTGGGAGAACATATGTGTTTAAAATGGAGATGGAGGCCAGGCACGATGGCTCACACCTGTAATCCCAGGACTTTGGGAGGCCAAGGCAGGCAGACCACCTGAGGTTGGGAATTCAAGACCAGCCTGGCCAACATGGTGAAAGCCCATCTCTACTACAAATACAAAAATTGGCTGGGCACGGTGGCTCACGCCTGTAATCCCAGCACTTTGGGAGGCCAAGGTGGGCGGATCACCTGAGGTTGGGAGTTCGAGACCAGCCTGACCAACATGGAGAAGCCCCATCTCTACTAAAAATACAAAATTAGCCAGGCGTGGTGGCACATTTCTGTAGGCCCAGCTACTCAGGAGGCTGAGGCAGGAGAATCGCTTGAACCCAGGAGGCAGAAGTTGCAGTGAGCCTAAGTGGTGCCATTGCACTCTAGCCTGAGCAACAAGAGTGAAACTCTATCTCAAAAAAAAAAAAAAAAAAATTAGCCCACTATGGTGGCGGGTGCCTGTAATCCCAGCTACTAGGGAGGCTAAGGCAGGAGAATCACTTGAACCTGGAAGGCGGAGGCTGCAGTGAGCCAAGATTGCACCACTGCACTCCAGTCTGGGCAACATAGTGAGACTCCATCTCAAAAACAACAACAAAAAAATGGAGATGGAGACTAAAGCAAATGTTATGTGTTACTTTTCCCCTGGCCCTTTTATTTCAACTTTCTCTCAAGAGTTGAGTGGATGAAATTAATTGCAGAAAATTCATAATTTTCAAAGGAAAGCACAACATAAAACATTGTAAATGATACTTATCACAGTACAGTTAACTAGAAATAACCTAATGCCGACGTAAGGAGCTGTTTAAATCATGTTGCTGCATCCAAGTGAAGTAAAATCAATTTTGTTTTCAAAATATATGCCTAGAAAAGAGACAGAAAAGAGAACAAAATTACTAGCATTGCTTGCCTCTAGATGGTAATTACAAGTCATCTTATTTTTCTTTTTCCTTTTCAGCATTTTTTCCAATGAAAATGTAATAGTGTAATAAAAAGAAACAATAGAAGTTAATAGCAAAAGATAATGGTCAGAATATTATGTTACAAGAAAAAAAAAACAGGATTTTAAACAACTGTACATAGAAAAAAGCCTGGTAGGAAACAGACCAAGATGTCGAAAGTGATTATTTATTTTACAATATTGTGTCTTTCAACTTTTCCATAAACAGCATGTATTACTTTTATAATCAGAAAAAAAAAGGATATTTTTGAGGGCATCATTGTCAGAAGTGTTAGTACTTCCTTCAAATATAATTTAGTGCACACACACACACATTTTTTTAAAAGTTATTCAGGGTCAGGGGAAATGAAGTCAGCTAGATTTATTAAAACATTGAAGCTATTATGAATCAATGAAAATCGGTGAGTTCACACAGAAATTGTTTTCATTGTGCAGGACAGCACTGATCATTTCCGTGTCTAAAACTCTAACCTCCTTTTGTATAGGTGCTCACAGTGACAGCATGGGGAAATGAAAAGGGAGCATTGATTTTGATTCTTCCCACAGAAAAGTGGAAGCCTAGGGTATTAACACTCTGGGGTCCCACACCGATTAGAAAAAGCCCCACTGTTCTTCTATGCCCAGCTGCTCCAAGCAAAGCTTTCTTTCAGGCTGTCCCTGCTTCAGTTAGAATCCCATCTCAGTGAAATGTATTGGCCCTCTTTTCCCAACTCCCACTGCCCCCAAGTCAGCTCCAAAAGAAGGGGATATTCCAGTAGCTGAGGATGCTCAGCAGCTAATACCGCCACCCCCATGAATCCAATCAAGATTCCATTTCAGTTTCTGTCAGGATGTTGACATGGTTTCCATGGTTTCTTTACACCGTCCACAGTGTGGTACTACTGTGGGTTGCCAGTCCAAAACAGAACAAGCAGAGCAGATATTTTGTCAAAGTAAGCCTGTATTTGAGGAAGGCTGAGTTAAGAAGCTAAGTGTGACTTTGTCCAAGCTGCAGTCGCTTATCAACAACAGGTTGAAAAAGTAGTTCAGCCAGATTCAACCAGGTTGCACAGGTATTTTCAGCTCCTGTTTTTTGTCCTGATGTTAGCTGCTTGAGCAAAAAGACTCAGCAACCTGACCTCCTACAGCCTAGAGTTTAGCAGGGAAGAGAATTAAACAGTAATGATGAATGGTTATTCATGCTACCCCAGGGCTTCTCAAATGGTAATGTCCAGATTGCCTGGGGATTGTGTTTTAACAGATTCTGATTAAATCAAGATGAGAGCAATGATTCTGTATTTCCAACAAGCTCCCAAGTGCTGCTGGTGCTTCTGGTGGGTGGACCCCACAGGGGCAAGGTGCTGTATCATAGGGAAATACAAGTTGCTAGGTAAGAGTAAGCACTAGAAACATTAAACTCGTGGGAGGAAAGGTTCTTGAAGGAAATGACCTTTAAGGGTAAACCCCAAGGATGAGTAAAAGCTTAGCAGAGAGGATCGGGCACAGTGGCTCACACCTGTAATCCGGGCACTTTTGGAAGGCTGAGACGGGAGGATCACCTGAGGTCAGGAGTTTGAGACCAGCTTGGCCAATATGGCAAAACCCTGTCTCTACTAAAAACACAAAAATTAGCCAGGCGTGTTGGTATGCGCCTGTAATCCCAGCTACTCGGGAGGCTGAGGTAGGAGAATCGCTTGTATCTGGGAGGTGGAAGTTGTAGTGAGCCGAGATCACACCATTGCACTCTAGCCTGGAGGACAGAGTGAGACTCCATCTCAAAAAATTTTAAAAAATTAAAAAAGAGCTTAGCAGAGAGGAATGTCTGAGGTACTTCCAGTAGACCTGTGAAATTGTTGCAGGAGTCCAGGAGAGATAGGTGTCCTGGAGTGTGGTAATGAAAATGAATTAGGAGAAGAAGCTACAACGGGGCCATAATTATTAGTTCATACACATAAACTTCCGTGAGTGGTTGGTTTTGTGGGGGCAGTAAGGGACAGGGACCAGGTTCTGACTGAGTGATGGAGCCCTTTACTAGGATGGAGGCACAGGGGATACAACAAACTTGTTATAGCCTGATGGGTTCTTGCCTGCTGCCCAGAAATACCAATGCACGAGAACAGCCCAAGTGTTGCAGCAGAGAAAGAATTTTTTTTTTTTTTTTTTTTTTTTTTTTTGAGACAGAGACTCACTCTGTTGCCCAGGCTGGAGTGCAGTGGCGCAAGCTCCGCTCACTGCAAGCTCCGCCTCCTGGGTTCACGCCGTTCTCCTGCCTCAGCCTCCCGAGTAGCTGGAACTACAGGCGCCCGCCACCACGCCTGGCTAATTTTTTGTATTTTTAGTAGAGATGGGGTTTCACTGCGTTAGCCAAGATGGTCTCAATCTCCTGACCTCATGATCCGCCCGCCTCGGCCTCCCAAAGTGCTGGGATTACAGGCTTGAGCCACCACACCCGGCCGAGAAAGAATGTAATTATCAAAATGCCAGCCAAGCAGAAGGACTGGAAGTCATTCTCAAATCTGCCTCCCCGAGAATTCAGAGGCTAGAGTTTCTATTTTATTTTTTATTTTATTTTATTTTTGAGACAGATTCTCACTCTGTCACCAGGCTGGAGTGCATGGCGCGATCTCAGCTCACTGCAACCGCTGCTTCTTGGGTTCAAGCGATTCTCCTGCCTCAGCCTCCAGCATAGCTGAGACTACAGGCACGCACCACCACGCCGAGCTGATTTTTGTATTTTTAGTAGAGACGGGGTTTCACCATGTTGGCCAGGATGGTCGTGATCTCTTGACCTCGTGATCCGCCCACCTTGGCCTCCCAAAGTGCTGGGATTACAGGAGTGAACCACTGCGCCCCGCTGAGGCTAGAGTGTGTTTTGTTTTGTTTTGTTTTGTTTTGTTTTGTTTTGTTTTTTGAGACAGAGTCTTGCTCTGTCACCCAGTCTGGAGTGCAGTGGTGCAATCTCAGCTCACTGCTCCCGGGTTCATGCCATTCTCCTGCCTCAGCCTCCCGAGTAGCTGGGACTACAGGTGCTCGCCACCATGCCCAGCTAATTTTTTTGTATTTTTAGTAGAGACAGGGTTTCACCGTGGTTACCAGGATAGTCTCGATCTCCTGACCTCGTGATCCACCCGTCTCAGCCTCCCAAAGTGCTGGGATTACAGGCATGAGCCACTGTGCCCGGCCCGATGAGGCTAGAGTTTTTGAATGAAAGCTGGGTGGGCAGGAGGCTAGGGAATGGGTAATGCTGACTGAGTTGGGGATGAAATTATAAAGGGTTGAAGTTGTCTTCTTGCACTAAGTCAGGTCCTGGGTGGGGGTCACAAGACCAGTTGGGTCAGTTTCTGGGTTATGGGTTGCCATCTGGGTGGCGCCAGCTGGTCCATCAAAATACGAGGTCTGAAAGATACCTCAAACACCAGTCTTAGGTTCTGCAATAGTGACGTTATCTATAGGAACGATTGTGGGGGTTACAAATCTTGCGACTTCCAGCTACATGACTCCTGGACCATAATTCTGACCTTGTGGCTAATCTGTTAGTTTTATGAAGGCAGTTTGGTCCCTGTGTGATGAAGGGGTTCATTATCTTTGTTTTAAAGTTAAACTAAACTAAATTCCTCCCATAGTTTTCTTGCCCTACACCCAGGAATGAGCAAAGACGGTCAGCTGGTGAGGTTAGAAGCAAGATGGAGTCACCAATGCTGGATTTCTGTCATGATCATAATCTTTGAAAAGGTAGTTTCAAGCTTAGGGACACAGTGGAGTCCAGCTGTGGATAGAGTTGCAGGGACCTGAGGTGTCCATGCGGGGACACCCCCAGTGGGCAATTGTTATTTGGGCCTGGAGGTTAAGAAGGACCAGGCTGAGGCCGGGCGCGGTGGCTCACGCTTGTAATCCCAGCACTTTGAGACGCCGAGGCGGGCGGATCACGAGGTCAGGAGATCGAGACCACGGTGAAACCCCGTCTCTACTAAAAATACAAAAAAATTAGCCGGGCGTGGTGGCGGGCGCCTGTAGTCCCAGCTACTCGGGAGGCTGAGGCAGGAGAACGGCGTGAACCTGGGAGGGGGAGCTTGCAGTGAGCAGAGATTGCGCCACTGCACTCCAGCCTGGGCGACAGAGCAAGACTCCGTCTCAAAAAAAAAAAAAAAAAAGAAAGACCAGGCTGGAGGTTAGAATGTGGGCACCAATGCAGAGATAATGGAAGCTGTGGGTGTGGATAAGGGCCAGGAAGAATGTGTGTAGAGTGAGAGGAGAGGCTGTCTAAGCTGCAGGCCTAGGAGCACCCACTCTTAAGGGTGGACAAGGGAAGAGGAGGGCTCTGTAAGGGGCAGCCATTGTAAATGGCCCTGGTTTGGATAGCTGTCGGCACCACCCTCACCCCCAACTTATTAAGTATTTTACATTACATTATCCTAGGAAGTAAGTGGGACACATATTGTCTCTCTTTTATAGCTGGGTAAACAGATCAACAATACATCAAACCTACTCTCATCCCAACAGCTTGGCTGCCCTTCAGCTGGTATGTTTACAGGGACTCCAACCAGCCCTCATTCGCCCGACAGCCAAGCTGCCCATTTCTGAGATTCTAGGAGCCGCTTACAGCTGTTTTTTTTTTTCCTACTTTTTCTTCATTGTTATCAGTCCTATGGCAGATCTAACACATAGCAGTCGCACCTACAGATGTTACTCTTTTTTTTTTTTTTTTTTTTGAGACTTAGTTCTGCTCTTGTCACCCAGGCTGGAGTGCAATTGTGTGATCGCGGCTCACTGCAACTTCCACCTCCGGGGTTCAAGTGATTCTCCTGCCTCAGCCTCCCAGGTAGTTGAGATTACAGGCATGTGCCACCATGCCCAGCTAATTTTTGTATTTTTAGTAGAGATGGTGTTTCACCATGTTGGTCAAGCAGGCCTCGAACTCCTGACCTCAAGTGATCCACCCGCCTTGGCCTCCCAAAGTGCTGGGATTACGGGCGTGAGCCACCACACCCGGACCACAGATGTTATTCTTAATGTTTCACATATTTTAACTTGTTTAATCCTCACAAAAACCCTATTAAATACATTTATTATCTTCATTTTATAGATGAAGAAATTGACGCCCAACATTCCAAGCTGTTGTCAAAAGACCAAATTATAACAAACTAGTTTAAAGATTTCAATTGGCTTTATTTGCAATTCTAGAATCAGGCAACACTTCATTCCATAAAACAGTAAGTCCCAAATTGCTGAGCAGAAGAGCTTGGCTTTATACACAGAGAAGGGCTGAAGAAAGCAGAAGGAAGGAACAGGGCATATTAGTTACTTTTAGACAGAACAATAGAAATGTCACTGGTTAGTAACCTCGGTTTACTTAAGGCTACCTTTTTGGTTTAAGGATTAAGGCAGAGGAACTTCCCTTATCATACTGATTGAAGATTGGAACTGGCCTCCTTGGGAAATTGGTTGTTGTCTGTCTCTTGATTTCTTTTTTTTTTTTGAGAGGGGTTCCCTGTCGCCAGGTTGTGCAGTGGGCAATTCGATCCACCTCCGGTTCAGCCTTTCTGCCTCACCTCCAGTATTGGGATACAGGCCCGCCACCAGCCGGTGTTTTTGTTTTTTAATAGAGACGGGTTTCACCGTTTACCAGGATGGTCTCGATCTCCTGACCTCGTGATCCACCCGCCTCAGCCCTCCAAATCTTGGTTACAGGGTGAGCCACCGGCCGTCTGTCTGTTTTGTTTTTGCAAGGTCAAAAATTTTAGTTTGGTGATTGAATTTAATTTTGATCCTTTTGTTTTTTTTTTTTTTTGTTGCCCAGGCTGGAGTGCAATGGTGCGATCTCGGCTTACCGCAACCTCTGCCTCCCAGGTTCTAGCAATTCTCCTGCCTCAGCCTCCTGAGTAGCTGAGATTATAGGCATGCACCAGTACGCCCGGCTAATTTTGTATTTTGAGTAGAGATGGGGTTTCTCCATGTTGAGGCTGGTCTCGAACTCCTGACCTCAAGTGATCCGCCCGCCTCAGCCTCCCAAAGTGCTGGGATTACAGGCGTGAGCCACCGCGCCCGGCCCTCCGTTTTGATTTTTAGGCTGGTCTGTTGGGGCCTAGTGCAGGAGCTTGTTCCAAAACAATGGCCTCCTATAATGGTTTATTTAACAGTGTTAATTAGAGGAAATGGGGTTTAAACCCGGGGGAGTCCGACTTTAGGGTTTGGGGCTGTCACTGAGGCTCCATTTTTCTGAGGTAAAATTCCTCACCTTTCCCACCGATGATGGTCTTGTAGTCTTAGCTTCTTGGCCACACCTTCAACCTTTCAGTGCCTGTAGTTGTTCCTAGCCCTGAAAGGTCACATGGTTCTTATAACACCTTCCATTAAGAAGCCAATAGCTTTCTGAAAATGAGGCCAGAGGCCATTTGGAGAATCCTAAACCTACTGCCTGGGAATGGGCAGAGTCTTGTGGTTCTGAATGTCCTCAGAATGAATTTCCTGCCATCCCTGGGATTCCAACTCCTCTCTCTCCCCAGCTCCCCACAAGACAGGGTTGGAATTACTAATCCCCTGCCTTTGGGGCAGACTATCAGACCCAAAGGTAGTTCTTTGTGTTTTGTTTTGTTTTGTTTTGTTTCCCAGTGACACTTCAATGCCCCCATGCAATAAAGGGGCCTGCCTTGATTTTCCTGAGTTGCCCAAGGGGGCTGGCACCTGCATGTCCCAGGGAGGGTGAGCACTTCATGCTCTCTGCCAGCGTTTCTAAAGCATGGGGTCGGAATGGGATTTTCCAGTGTTACATTGCCTGTGGATAGACGGTGCAGGTCCCTGAGAAAGCATCAGCTCATCTCACCTCCCTCTGCCTGGAAACTTTCACCCCTCTCAGCTCAGCCCCGGGGGCATGTCCTGGAGGCAGTGCCCCGCCTCCTTCCCTCCAGAGGTGTGCGCTCTTTGCTTCCCACAGCAACCTTTGCTTATCTCCATTATCACAATTGTACATAACTCTGTCTTTCCCAGGGGCTGCAGAAGCTTTACTGGGCAGGATCCCTTGTTTGTTCGAGTTTGATCCCTACCATCTTGCACAAAAAGGTGTTCAGAGAATGTTCATTCACTGAAAGTTGGCTTGGAAAAAAACATCTTGTGAGAGATCACCTTTTTTTTTTTTAATTCCAGTCTCTAGGTATTGAGTTTTCTTAAAGGATGGTAAAACTGTCTGACCTGGAGCTTTAAGGTCTTAGAGGGTGAATTTCATGGGGCAGTCACACAGGGCCTTCTGCACTGGGTTTGATGCTCTGCTCTTGTATTGAAATTCTTAGTAATTTTTATTGTGGGGGGGCAGGGGGACGGAGTTTCCGCTCTTGTTGCCCAGGCTGGAGTGCAACGGTGCAATCTCAGCTCACCGCAACCTCTGCCTCCTGGGTTCAAGCGATTCTCCTGCCTCAGCCTCCTGAGTAGCTGGGATTACAGGCATGCGCCACCATGCCTGGCTAATTTTTTTTTTTTTTTTTTTTGAGATGGCATCTCACTCTGTCATCCAGGCTGGAGTGCAGTGGCATGGTCTCGGCTCACTGCCAGCTCCACCTCCCGGGTTCATGCCATTCTCCTGCCTCAGCTTCCCGAGTAGCTGGGACTACAGGCGCCCGCCACCACACCTGGCTAATATTTTGTATTTTTAGTAGAGACAGGGTTTCACTGTGTTAGCCAGGATGGTCTTGATCTCCTGACCTCGTGATCCGCCCATCTCGGCCTCCCGAAGTGCTGGGATTACAGGCGTGAGCCACTGTGCCCGGCCTAATTTTGTATTTTTAATAGAGATGGGGTTTCTCCATGTTGGTCAGGCTGGTCTCAAACTCCTGACCTCAGGTGATCTGCTTGCCTTGGCCCCACAAAGTGCTGGGATTACGTGCGTGAGCCACAGCACTCAGCCTTGAAATTCTTAGTAATTTTTGAACAAGGTCCCTGCATTTTCATTTTGCACTTAGCCCCACAAACTATGCAGCTGGTACTGCATACTATAGGGAGACTCTCTAGTCAATCAGCAGGTCCTAATTGGGATCCACACCTATCTGTAAACCCCCGGAAAGCACCTGCACAATTAGGGGTGTGTATATTTGTGTGTGTTTTTCTGGAGAGCAAGTCTATGGCTTTCATCGACTTTCATCTGAAGCCAAGTTCAGAGCCGTGCTTATTAATAATAATAGCCATCTTTTTTTTTTTTTTTGTGACGGAGTCTCACTCTGTCACCCAGGCTGGAGTGCATTGACACCATCTTGGCTCACTGCAACCTCTGCCTGCTGGATTCAAGCAATTCTCCTGCCTCAGCCTCCTGAGTAGCTGGGACTACAGGTGCATGCCACCATGCCCAGCTAGTTTTTTGTATTTTTAGTAGAGACGGGGTTTCACCATGCTGGTCAGGCTGGTCTCGAACTCCTGACCTCATGATCTGCCTGCCTCGGCCTCCCAAGGTGCTGGGATTACAGGCGTGAGCCACCGTGCCCAGCCCAACAATAGTCATCTTTTACCTAGTGCTTATTGTGTGCCAGGCCCTAAGGACATTATGTAACTGTTATAAGGACAGGAGGCAGGGAAATACTGGGTGGAAGAGAGCGGTTCTCTGGCAAAGGCCCACCCACAACCCCGGGCCTGGGGCCCTAAATGAGAACTTCACATCCCTGTTTTCCCACCTAAATGTTGCTTTTTCCAAAACCACCCTGGCCTGCCAGACCCCCCATCCTGTATCCATAAGAACCCCAAACTCCACTGGCAGAGAAGCAGAGCAGCGCGGCAGAGGAGAAAAGAGAAGAAGCATCTGAACATCAAAGAAGCAGCTGGTCGGCTGCTTAGTCTGCAGCCAAACTCCTTCCCACTCTATCCACTTTCCTCCTCCCCATCCCGCTGAGAGCCACCTTCATCTCTCAGTAAAACCTCCACATTCACCATCCTTCAAGTCTGTGTGACCTGATGCTGGACAAGAACCCAGGTGCCAAGAAGGCAGGGTGTAAAAGGCTGTCACCCTGACTCTCCACTGAGCTGGTTAACACTTAGCTGTCCACGGACGGCAAGGGCTAAAAGAGCATTAATTGTAACACACCCCTAGAGGCTACCGTGGGGCCCGAGTCCAAAAGCGCTCGCCCTGGCCGCAGCACCCACTCATCTGTGTGCTCTTCCTCCAGCAAGGGGATAGTAAGCAAGCCACACCCCTGTCACAAGTCCCGCAAAGGGGTCCACAGAACTCTCCCATCTCAACTGTTATAGGTTCATTACCTGATGCACACAGCAAGTCAATACATCGTGACACCAGGTTGCAGCAGAAAAACATGTTTAATCACAGGGTCACGAAACAAGGAGATGAGAAAGAACCTTAAATCCATTTCCCTGAGGAGTTTGGGGCTAGGGCTTCTAAGGGTTTTGGAGTGGGCCAAAGTGTGGAGATGGCTGATGGGCTGAAGAGTGCAGAGTGAAGTCATGGGACACGGAGCTGAAGAAGCTGGATTGTCATGCTGATCCCGTTCCTCTGTGGGGCTCTTCAAACTGGGAGCTGGAGTTGGGGTCTGGAAAACATCTCAAGTGAGCCTTAAACAAAAGTCTTATGATTCTAATGTCAGAGATCCTGTCTATAGGAACAATGGGGATGGAAATCAATTTTTTTTTTTTAAAGGCTGAGTTGCCCAGGCTGGAGTGCAGTGGCACGATCTTAGCTCACTGCAAACTCTGCCTCCTGGATTCAAGTGATTCTCCTGCCTCAGCCTCCCGAGTAGCTGGGATTATAGGCGCCTGCCACCGCCCCCAGATAATTTTTGAATTTTTAGTAGAGACAGGGTTTCACCATATTGGCCAGGCTGATCTCGAATTCCTGACCTCATGATCTGCCCATCTCGGCCTCCCAAAGTGCTGGGATTACAGGTGTGAGCCACCACAGCTGGCTAGAAATCAATTCTTAAGCGGTCTTATGGCCCTGATGTCAGAAATCCTACCTGTAGGAACAACAGGGATGCAAATGGTCAGTGTCTAGTGCTCCATGACTCTTTTTTTTTGAGATGGAGTCTCATTCTGTCGCCCAGGCTGGAGTGCAGTGGCACAATCTCGGCTCACTGCAACCTCCACCTCCCAGGTTCAAGCAATTCTCCTGTCTCAGCCTCCCAAGTAGCTGGGACTACAGGCGTGTGCCACCACGCCCACCTAATTTTTGTATTTTTAGTAGAGACGGGGTTTCACCATGTTGGACAGGCTGGTTTTGAACTCCTGACCTCAGGTGATCCGCCCACCTCTGCCTCCCAAAGTGTTGGGATTACAGGCATGAGCCACTGCGCCCTGCTATGCTCCGTGACTTTTAGCAACAAGGAAGTGGGGCCAGAGGGCAGCCTGATGAATGCTTAATTATATTTCTGTTCAGAACCTGGCATGCAATTCTTGTCAACCCTGTGGGGACAGTTTTAGTTACATTAGTTGCCTTATGCTTCACCAGATTTTAATTGGATTGGGGCAGGGCAGAGAGTAGTATTACACATTTTCTGCCTTCTTAATACTCCCAACCACTCTGTTCCTCACCCAGAGAGGAGACAAAAAACCCACGTACTGGGTCCTCCCTTCTTCCATGGTGTTCAAGCCTGAACCTGTGTCATTACTCCCTTTGTTAGGAGGAGGAGAGAACCAGCCCCTACTTTGTCCTAATCCCTACTTCAAGTCCCACCATTACTCCCAATTTTCCCAAAGATGGTTTCTTCTTTAGCCAAGCTGGGGAGAGGTGACCGGGTAAGCAGACAAGAGGCCCCCTCTTTATATTATTTATTTATTCATTTATTTTTTGAGACGGAGTTTTGCTCTTGTAGCCCAGGCTGGAGTGCAATGATGCCATCTTGGCTCACCGCAACCTCTGCCTCCCGGATTCAAGTGATTCTCCTGCCTCAGCCTCCCGAGTAGCTGGGATTACAGGCATGTGCCACCACCCCCGGCTAATTTTATATTTTTTAGTAGTGACGGGGTTTCCTCATGTTGGTCAGACTAGTTTCGAACTCCCGACCTCAGGTGATCTGCCCACCTCAGCCTCCCAAAGTGCTGGGATTACAGGCATGAGCCACTGTGTCCAGCTATTTTTTTGAGACTACTGCTCAGGCTGGAGTGCAGTGGTGTGATCATAGCTCACTGCAGCCTCAACCTCCCGGCCTCAAGCGGTCTTCGCACCTCGGCCTCCCGAGTAGCTGGGACTACAGGCATCTGCCACCACACCCAATAAGTTTTAAATTTTTTGTAGAGACACGGTCTCATTATGTTGCCCAGGCTGGTCTTGAACTTCTGGCCTCAAGGGATCCTCCCGCCTCAGCCTTCCAAAATATTGGGATTACAGGTGTGAGCCACCACACCCAGCCTGACTGGCTGTCATGCTGACGGGTTGTCATGGCATCAGGAAAGGGCTGTAGCCAGCTCACCTGTGGCCAGAATCCCTCTGGCTTTATCCATAGGTAGATCCTGAGTTACGGGGACTGAGTAATGAGAAGGAGACTTGGTCCTTCCTCCTGGTACTGCCTCTCTTAACATAGGACACGAGCTACAGCTGGCATTCAGGTCTGTTGATGTGCTTTATGTCCCACTGTTGCGGTTCCAGAATGTTTTTATTTTACACTTTTCTTTTTTTTTTTTTTTTTTTTTTTTTTTTTTTTTTTTTTTTTTTTTTTTTTTTTTTTTTTTTTTTTTTTTTTTGAGACGGAGTCTTTCTCTGTCCCCCAGGCTGGAGTGCAGTGGCGCGATCTCGGCTCACCGCAACCTCCACCTCCTGGGTTCACGCCATTCTCCTGCCTCAGCCTCCCGAGTAGCTGGGAATACAGGCGCCCGCCAACACGCCCGGCTAATTTTTTGTGTTTTTAGTAGAGACGGGGTTTCACCGTGTTAGCCAGGATGGTCTCGATCTCCTGACCTCGTGATCTGCCCGCCTCAGCCTCCCAAAGTGCTGGGATTACAGGCTTGAGCCACCGCGCCCGGCTTTATTTTACACTTTTCATCTTGGAGTCTGGACCTTGTGAAAACAAGAGGAAAACTCAAACTTAAAAAAAACTGTTGGCCATAGTCCCAAGTTTTGCTGTCACGTGAGGGAAATCTATGACTTTGTGGATTTGTGGGTTAAAAAATACTTTGGATAATAGGATGCCCTAACTTCATCATCAATTCTCCGAACTTCAGCAGCCTCTCTGAACAGCTGACTTCCTTCACTTGGGAATCCGGCTTCACTGTGTTCATCGGATTAGATTCTTTGGTCCACACCTTCGTCTGTATTTCAACAAACTGTTCTCAAGGCTACAGGTCTTGATCTTATAGATCTGTTCCTCCACTTTCTGTTTTTATCGTCCTACTTCTGACCTCATCAACAGAATGTCTTACTGTACCTATCATTTGGGAGTATTTTCTACAACAAATGCTAGGTTGTTCTCACTCCTTAGCTTCCTGGTTTGCTATCAGTTAGTTGCTGATACTACCAGTGTATGTTCAGATCAGCACTGACAAGATAAAACAAAACAAAAAAGCCATAGGAGCTATTAGTTGTCCTAGGAGTTTCCAGTCTTAGTGAAACAGTCAAAACAATTTTGAGAGGAATGCTGCCTTGGAAGACAACGGAATCCCGAAGCCCTCTGAGTCGCTGGCTGCCTTCTCTTTGCCATGCTACTTTTCCTTCTCTGCTGCTTCTCTACTAAGAAGCTTCCAGGCACATTCCTCCCTGGAGAGTGGAGAAGGGGGGGCATCTATTTTTAAAATTTATTTATTTATTTATTGAGACTGAGTCTCGCTCTGTTTCCCAGGCTGGAGTGCAGTGGTGCAGTCTCGGCTCACTGCAACCTCCACCTCTCGGGTTCCAGCAATTCTCCTGCCTCAGCCTCCCAAGTAGCTGGGATTGCAGGTGCCTGCCACCACGCCCGGCTAAATTTTTCTATTTTTAATAGAGACAGGGATTTCACCATGTTGGCCAGGCTGGTCTCAAACTCTTGAACTTGTGATCTGCCTGCCTCCGCCTCCCAAATCGCTGGGATTACAGGCACGAGCCGCCATGCCCGGCCTAAATTTTGTTTTAAATACAGACAGGGTTTCCCTATGTTGCTCAGGCTGGTCTTAAACGCCTGGGTCAAGTAATCCTTCTGCCTCGGCCTCCCAAAATGCTGTGATTACAGGTGTGAGCCACCATGCCCAGCTGGGGGTATCTATTATGCATCAGGCTCTGCATTTAATCCTCAGAATCAACCTGTGAGGCAAGTTATTACAGAAATTAAGGAACAGACAGGTTAGTTACTTATCCAAGTAAGTTTTTCTAGCAAAAAGGTGGTGCTGAAATGCGTATGCGTCCTGCTCTTAACAATCCTCTAAGGGCTCCCTTCTGATGAACTCTGTGTTGGATTGTGGGGTCAGTCTCCTCCGCTAGGTTCTGAGTTCCTCCAAGGGCAAGGACTGTATCTTCAGTGCACACATTAGGCACTCCACAGATGTCAGTTTATTTCTCTCCCTTTCCTATTCCTAACCCCCGCCAATCACTAAACACAGGCTGGAAGATGGTTATCTAATGAAGTGCTTTGCATTCTTTCTTCATAACTCAAGGATTTGTGTTTATGCCCATGTGATTTTATTGAAGAAATAATATCAACACACGATATGAATAATACAAAGCAGTAAGTACATTAAGTGCTTAGTTCGGCGGTAGAGGAAAGGAGATTAATGAGGGCAGAAATAGACGTGGTAGAAATAGATTCCATGAAAGAGTTGAGATCTTGAGCCACGGAGGTTGAACGGAATTTAGATATTAATCTGTCCATTCAGAACACAAGCAGGCTCCTATCCCATGGCAGGACTGGTGCTAGGTATGCGAAATGGGGTGGAATGAGGAATCAGGGTAAATAAATGGGAGACTAGAGAAGGATATTTGGGACCAATTGTGCTTTCTGTGGAAGTAAGAAACCGAGGCTCAGAGCTGTCACACGAAGAACACCGTGTCATCTTGAGAGATCAGGCAGTGGGAAGAACTGACCTTTCTTCTTTCCCCAAATAATTATTTTATTTTATTTCATTTTTTTTAAGATTAGTCAAGTGCAGTAGTCAGGGAAAAGAGTAGAACAAGGAGTTCCATCTGTAACTAACTGAACAATTGAGATAATTCACTACCTTTGGACCAGCCCAAAGAATTTTTTTTTTTTTTTGAAACGGAGTTTTGCTCCTGTTGAGTTTTGCTCTTGTTGCCCAGGCTGGAGTGCAATGCCGTGATGTTGGCTCACTGCAACCTCTGCCTCCCAGGTTCAAGCGATTCTCCTGCCTCAGCCTCCTGAGTAGCTGGGATTACAAACACCTGCCATCACGCCCAGCTAATTTTTGTATTTTTAGTAGAGACGGGGTTTCACTATGTTGGTCAGGCTGGTCTTGAACTCTTGACCTCAAGTGATCCATCTGCCTCGGCCTCCCAAAGTACTGGGATTACGGGCATGAGCCACCATGCCCAGCTCCAAATAATATTTTTGGTAAGATGAATGAAGGATAGAGGCCAATTGCTGACCATCAATCAGTATCTCTTTTCAATTCACTCCAGTCTTCTCAGAAAGAAAATCAGTTTTTAGTGTCAGAAGGACACAGCTTTTCCTGGAGATCTTCCAGCTTTGAGTTAATTAATCTCACTTCTAAAGCTGTGAAGTCTTATTTAACAAATCACACAGGCCTAGAGGGGTCCGGAAAGAAAACATTTAGACTTGAAATGATAACACTCTCTTAAGAGATGTCTATGTGAGCAGCAGGCAGAGCTCAATCTACTGTAATGAAGATTTACACACAGCGTAAATTTATGACCTACAGGTCATATGGAAAGTTAGGACCTGTGCCAACCATTTTAATTCTTTCAGGATGTGGGCTCAGTGTTGAAGTTAAAAAGATCACAGAGAATACCCAGTTCCCTTGTGATGAAGAAACTGGAGAGGTCACCTTGGATCTTATAGTTAGTGGTAAAGCTCAAATTGGGGTCTTGGCTCCAAGAACAGTGTTCCAAACACATGAAGGTTTAAAGTAGGTAAAATGCCTGCACATACAAAGGATATCTCTGGAAGAAGACACAGAATGTGGGTAACTGTGGTTGCCTCTGAGAAGGGAAAATGAGTAGCCAAGAAACAGGAACAGGACAGAGACTTGATATTCACTGAATACTTTCTTGTGCCTTTTGAATTTTGTACCATCTATATATGTTAGCTAATCGAAAATAAAAAAATTATTTTAAGAATTAAAAGGAGTTCTTGCTTTGTTTCCCCCACTGTATCATATTTGTGTAAAGCGTGTTTTTCTGACTCATGCTATTCCAGTATGTAAATTATTCCGCAGGAACCAGGTTAAACACTTTGGAAGTGGTGATGCCAGTTGGTTACTACTTTGTGGCTAGAACAAGAAGCCAATGATATTACAGAGTTCCAACTTCCTGCCAACTTTGACTGTGACAGAATCTGGCAGGATAAAACCCAGAGAAACACAAATCAATTCAGAGCCAGTGATTTCATTCATTTTGGAGCAGGATATAGTCATTAACAAACCTTGATGGAAAGGTCTCCTTTAGCCAAAACCTCATCCTTTCCAAGACAACGGAAGAGGGAAAGGTGGGAATCCAATGTAATTCACTAGTAAACACCTTCAGCCGGCAGAGCCTCACGCTAGGAGATAAAACTGGCTGCCTCCAGACCCCAAGGAACTGCCCAGTAGAGGAGATGAACATGCCCGTGTCCAGCCAGCAGTGTAACAATGGAAGGTCTAACCATCTGCTGGCGCTTTTTCAAATATAGTATTACAAGAGACGATGGTCTGTCATGTATGCCGGGGAGATTTAATGCATGAATCTCATGTGAACGAGTCGGGGGAACTTGGCTCAAACTTCCCAAGCTAGTTTTCCTCTTTTTCAATTTTAAATTCCAGTTGATGTGGAAAATTAGAATGTGGTATGTGTTAGACTTAAAAAAATTATAATCCCGGTACTCACTTTGCAGTAGGGGAAATACTCATTCCTTCATTGGGCATGGAGGCCCTACTATGTGGTTGGTGTTGTGGCGGCTACAGAGGAGAGATTTATGCTTTTACTTTCCATCTACATATAGCTATCTATTCATTTTGTGTACAGAAGTATTATTTTAGTGGCTGTTGACCTGCTAAAGTCTAAAGTTATCTGTACTTGCTATTTAGTCTACAGTACACCTTCCAAATGATGCCCTTAAACAATTTAATAATTCAACTATTCATTAAGTGCTTACCATATGCCAGGCACTATGATAAGTGCTTTATATGAATTATTTCACTTAGTTCTCACATCAACCCCAGAGGGTACTAATAGAAGAGGAAACTGAGCTTCACAGAGGTTAATTTGTGTTGCTTTACACGTGGTGAAACAAGGATTCAAATCCAGACTATTCATTCAACCAGTATGTAATGACTGTCTATGTGCCGGGCATGGAAGGTACAGGATAAACACTGCCCAGTCCCTGCTCTCCTGATGATTATGATCTGTGGGTCTTTTTGATTCCAAAGTCCACGGTTTTGACAATGACGCTATACTTCTTCTCTAAATCTGTGCAAAAGGTAGTCACATTTTCAAAGGCGATTCCTCCTAACAGAAACCTGGGCAGGTGTCTTTATCCCCCAGTCCTCCTTTCCCTGCGCTTACTAAAATCAAATTTCTGTTGTGTGTTCAGATCAATTCCGTGCCTTTAAGATGTATAAAAAGCATCTGGAAGAATAGGCTGTGATAAAAGACAAGGGCTCCAGCCCTAGCTAGCTCACTTACTAGCTGCCTGACCTCGGGCAAGTAACTTAACTCCTCTCAGCCTTAATTTTCCTGTCTGAAAAATGGATATATTACTACTGCATGTGCTTGCAGGGAAAACTAATTGAGACGATAAGCCCACCATATAGTACTCGTTCAATAAAGGGACGCTGTTGTTATTAAGAGGATCAGGAAGTGCAAGAAAACGACCATGTGTCACGGAGG
The DNA here is from genome assembly GCF_009828535.3 of Hylobates moloch. Taxonomy (NCBI): domain Eukaryota; kingdom Metazoa; phylum Chordata; class Mammalia; order Primates; family Hylobatidae; genus Hylobates; species Hylobates moloch. The sequence continues at coordinate 150,235,135 of NW_026652281.1, forward strand.
TTTGTCTAGGCGCTTCTGTAATAGTGGCATTCTGGTTGTACCGTATACGGGTCTCTCTCTTCAAAGGTGCACGCAGTCTGATTGATCCCTGTGTCTCGGAATCCGTGCTAAATAAATATTGAGTCGGTGAATGAACGAACGACAAAAGGCAAGGTTTGTCTCTCAAGACGTTCAGATGGGGAGGCGGTCCATTACCCAGGACATGGATACAATCCCCCTACTAATCAAGTTAGCCACTTCAAGTTTCAGTGAACTTAAACTACAAAATGGGCAAACGGACACCTTATGCCTCACAGCGCAGTTCTGAGATCTGATAAAACGCTGGATTTGAAGCCTCTGTAAAAAGGAACACCCTCTCCCAACCTGGGCGTGCTGCCGCGTATCACAGACCGCCCACGCCCACACTGCAGAGGCCGGCGCCGAGCCCCCGCTCCGCCCTCTCTTCCTGGTTTTTCCCGGCAACCCGCCCCTCCGGCGACACGTGACAGGGGTGCCCGGCCGGACTCAGCCCCTGATTGGCCGGGCTGTGGAACGCCTCGCGATTGGCCCGAGGCCGGCGGGCCCCCGCCTCCCTCCTCCTCCTCGCCGCGGCCCACGTGAGGGGGGCGAGTCACGCGATTTCCGGGAACCCGTCAGGAAGGACATAAACAAAACAAACCCGAGGCAGCATGGAGAGGGGCCGTGGCCCCTGCAGCGGAACCGGACCCAGTCCCTGAGCCGCCCCTACACCCACAGGTGAGAGCTGCCACCCGCTGCCCGGAGCCCCCAGGGGCCTGGGCTGGGGGACGAGCGGAGCGGGGGGCGGAGGGCCGCTTGCCTAGGAGGCAGCAGCGGTGGGGCTCTGGGCCGGGCCGGCGCGGGGCGGGGGCCGGGACCACGGCTGAGTGCTAGGGCGCGCGGGCCTTGGGCCACCGCCTGCAGGTCACGGGGGCTCCGCTCCCCTCCCCCACCCCCGGCCCGGGACGGTTACATAAAAGCGCGGGGCGGCGGTAGATGGGACTCGCGGGCGGGCAGTAGGCTAGGCCGGGGATGGGCAGCGCCGGGCGTCCGTCCTGCCGGGCCGCCCGGCCCTTCCCTGCTGCCTCCGAGCCCGGGGCCGCTGCTGCCGGCAGTCGGCCTGTCAGAGAAGAGAGCGGGTGGGAGGGGCCCGGGAGGGGAGGGGAGGCGAGACTGGCGGGGGAGGAGGGGAGAGAGGGGCGTGTGAGGAAGGGCCGGGGCCGCGGAGGTTGGAGCCAGGCTGGCAGGAGACGAAGAGGCGCGGGCTGGGGCTAGGGGGGTCCGATCAAGGCGTCTCGGGGGTAGCCGCTCCCCCTTCTGTCCCCGCCTCAGAGGCGACAGGCGAGGGGCCTCCCTCCCGGGATTTGTTTATATGTCTTCTCAAAGCAGCTTGAAGCGGCTTAGGGGCGGAGCCCTCAGAGCTGAGTGGCAGGTTCTGGCGTCCAATGGAGCGGGCGGATGGAGACTTTTGCACCAATGGGCGTGGGGGAGGCGGTGCCGCGAGGGCCACTAATTGGTTAGGCTGTGCCGGAGGTGGGCCGGGCGGGGCAGCCATGTTAGATGGGAGGGGACCAGTGGTGGTGGGTCACTGAGAGGGGAGGAGACAGGGCAAAGGGCGAGGGAGCCGGGCCGGGGGTGTTTCGGGTGTCCGAAGGCGAGTCCGATCGGACCAGGAAGTAGCTCAGGGGAGCCTGACCTCGACCCGCCTTTCTCCTCACACGAGCTGAGGAGGCAGGGAAGTACCGAGGGCAGTCAAGCCTCCCCTGGGGGTGGTTCCTGGGACTAGATGGAGCTCAGTCTCTGGATTCTCCCTCTTTCTCGGCCCTATGCTTCCTGACAAATCTGGCCGCCAAACCCTGTAATCGCCCTCCTTTAACCCAAGAAAGCAAATCTTTCTGCCGTTTCTGAGCTGGCTTGAGCCTTAAGACTACCTTAAGGAGGTACTTGGATAAATAGCGGTCTGAATTTCTGTACCAGGCCTCAGATAAGAGACAGGCAGTGAAGGGGAAGTTTTGCTTTTCTGAATTTTGTAAAAGAAAACGGGACTAGAAAAGCCGAGAAAGTTGAGGGCTGGGCGGGGTTTCTCTTTTTTTTTTCTCATCAGGATGCCTTTTAAAGATTAGGCTCCGTGCTTGTCCTAGTCTTAGTAATAATTTGCCCCTCTTGCTAACATAAGTTGGTAGTCCACATTAATCAGCTTCTTGAGGAAACTGAGCCCAGAGGAAGTTATTTAGTTTCGAAGCTTCTTTGGGACTTTTCTTGCGAATACCGTGCAGGCGAAAAATAGGATCAAGGCCTGAAATTTCTTTTTTTTTTTTTTTTTTTTTTTTAAAAAAAGCAGAAAACAAGACTTCTGTGTAAATCTTGTAATCTGTCGTAAACTAGTTGTCACTTGATTGTACTTTTAAATATCTTTAATTTTTTAATCCAAGATACGATATACACCAGAGGCAGGGAAAAATGGTATGAATAATTCGAAAATAACTTATTTTAATCTAATTGTGTTATGATTATTTTGGCATCCTTTTGGCCTTGTTAAATGCTTAATTTAGGTTTGTGTTTACGCCGGATTACAACCTGTGGCTACATTGGTATTGTCAAGGATACCAAGCTATTGATGCATCTTTGGTTAAGTACTTAGGCGTAGGAACATGCCTTAGATAGATCAAGCAGGGGCTAATCAGAGTTAGCTGTATTAAGAATTTGCATTATCTTCTATTTTATTAGCTGGAGAAAAAGAATAATTGGTAAATGATTCATCATTTTTTTTTTTTTTTTTTTTTTTTTGAGACAGAGTCTCGCTCTGTCACCCAGGCTGGAGTGCAATGTCGAGATCTCAACTCATTGCAAGCTCTGCCTCCCAGGTTCGCGCCATTCTCCTGCCTCAGCCTCCCGAGTAGCTGGGACTACAGGCGTCCGCCACCACACTCAGCTAATTTTTTGTATTTTTAGTAGAGACGGGGTTTCACCATGTTAGCCAGGATGGTCTCGATCTCCTGACTTCGTGATCCGCCCGCCTCGGCCTCCCAAACTGCTGGGATTACAGGCGTGAGCCACCGCGCCCAGCCTCTTTTTTTTAAGATGGAGTCTCCCTCTGTCGCCCAGGCTGGAGTACAGTGGCACGATCTCGGCTCACTGCAACCTCCGCCTGCCGGGTTCAAGCAGTTTTCCTGCCTCAGCCTCTCGAGTAGCTGGGACTACAGGTGCGTGCCACCATTCCTGGCTAATTTTTTGTGTTTTTAATAGAGACGGGGTTTCACCATGCTGGTCAGGCTGGTCTCGAACTTCTGGCCTCAGGTGGTCCACCCTCCTCAGCTTCCAAAGTGCTGGGATTACAGGCGTAAGCTACTGCGCCCGGCCTGATTCATCAATTTTTGTAGTACTTTGGGATGACTGACTCAGTTCTGTTAATAATCATACATAAAAACATAATCCCTGATTATTTGATAAACTTGAATTCTTACGTATAACTTTTGCGGTAAATAAGGTTATTAGCTTATTTATCAGTTCTTATTTTTCTTTTCTTTTTTTTTTTTTTTTTTTTTTTTAGACGGAGTTTTGTTCTTGTCGCCCAGGCTGGAGTGCAATGGGAAGATCTTGGCTCACTGCAATCTCCGCCTCCCGGGTTCAAGCAATTCTCCTGCCTGAGCCTCCCGAGTAGCCGGGATTACAGGCGCCCACCACCACGCCCGGCTAATTTTGTATTTTTAGTAGAGACGGGGTTTCACCGTGTTGGCCAGGCTGGTCTTGAACTCCTGACCTCAGGTGATCTGCCCGCCTTGGCCTCCCAAAGTGCTGGGATTACAGGCGTGAAAAAAATTCTTTTTTTTTTTTTTTTTTTTTTTGAGACGGAGTCTTGCTCTGTAGCCCAGGCTGGAGTGCAGTGGTGCAATCTCGGCTCACTGCAAGCTCCGCCTCCCGAGTTCACGCCATTCTCCTGCCTCAGCCTCTCCGAGTAGCTGGGACTACAGGCGCCCGCCACCATGCCTAGCTAATTTTTTTTTTTTTTTTTTTTTTTTTTTTAGTAGAGACGGGGTTTCACCGTGGTCTGGATCTGCTGACCTCGTGATCTGCCCGCCTTAGCCTCCCAAAGTGCTGGGATTACAAGCGTGAGCCACCGCTCCCGGCCGAAAAAATTCTTATTTTATCAGGTGGCATTGTGTTTCTTTTGAAACCCTAGCCCTTACAATGCCTTAATTAGTTTAACAGAGAAGTATAGTGAAAATTAAAATAAAAACTTTTCATTGATACCTAGAATATTCCAGGCAGTTTTCATTGTTGCATCGGTTGATAAAGTCAATCAGCATTGCTTATATAATGCTTTCTTATTCTAAGAATGGCAAATAGATGCAATAGAACTTATTTGGGTATAATTCCTTCATATGACTGGTATATCAGCTTTGGGGTTTTTATATTCAAAAACATAGAAGAGGCTAAATACCTCCCTAAGAGAGTCTGGATGCTCCGTTTACCATCATTCTCTGTCTGTCATGGCAGGTGAAAGCAAGCTTTTATATAGACAATGTTCTACTTAGTTTACAGGGTGGATGTGTGTGGGTTCTAGGATACTAGTGTAAGAAGTAAAGGAATAGCTAGCATGGTTCCTGGTGGTGGTTAACTAAATACAAGTGACAGTGAAGTATAGTAAGTTTGTGTGTTGATTCTATTAATTCAGTTTTTAAGAGATAAAGAGAACTAAAATCACTGTTTGCTTTTAAAGCTTAATTTTCAGTCAAGATCGGCATTTATATATTTATTTAAAAAATACATATCTATATATATATATATATTTTTTTGAGACAGAGTCTAACTGCGTCGCCCAGGCTGGAGTCCGGTGGCGTGATCCTGGCGCACTGCAACCTCCATTTCCTGGGTTCAAGCAATTATCCTGCCTCAGCCTCCCGAGTAGCTAGGATTACAGGCGTGCACCACTATGTCCAGCTAATTTTTGTATTTTCAGTAGGGACAAGGTTTCACCAAGTTGGCCAGGCTGGTCTTGAACTCCTAATCTTAAATGATCCGCCCGCATTGGCCTCCCGAAGAGCTGGGATTACAGGTATGAGCCACCGTGCCCCCACTAGTTATGTGATTTTGAAATGAATTAGCAGTCGCTTGTTTCCATGTAGGGTTGAATTTGGATTTTTTTGAGGAACAATTCACTGACACTTTCACCATATTCAGTAGCTCATTTCGGGATAGATAAACTCTTAGACTAGACATAAATTTTTCAGATAATTGGTTCTGATTATTTTAAGACAAGGGTTGACAGCCTTCTTTTTTTTTTTTTTTTTTGGTACGGGATCAAATAGTTAATATTTAGGCTTTTTCAGCCTTATAATATCTGCCACAACTACTCAACTTTGCAATCTGTAGCATGAAAACAGCTGTAGAAAATATGTTCTACATATTTTTGGGCTGTATTCCAATAAAACTTTATTTACAAGATCAGGCTGTTCCTCTATTTGTGCTTCCACAGCTACAGTTTGTAGCCCCTGTTGTAAGACATCAGTCAGTGAGGTTTTTTGTTTGTTTGTTTTTTGAGACGGAGTCTAGTTCTGTCCCCCAGGCTGGAGTGCAGTGGCACGATCTCGGCTCACTGCAACCTCCGCTTCCCGGGTTCAAGCGATTCTCCTGCCTCAGCCTTCTGAGTAGCTGGGATTACAGGCGCCTGCCACCGTACCCAGCTAAGTCTTGTTTTTTTTTTTGTTTTGTTTTTTTGAGATGGAGTCTCGCTCTGTCACCCAGGCTGGAGTGCAGTGGCGCGATCTCGGCTCACTGCAAGCTCCGCCTCCCGGGTTCACGCCATTCTCCTGCCTCAGCCTCTCCGAGTAGCTGGGACTACAGGCGCCCGCCACCACGCCCGGCTAATTTTTTGTATTTTTAGTAGAGACGGGGTTTCACCATGGTCTCGATCTCCTGACCTCGTGATCTGCCTGCCTCGGCCTCCCAAAGTGCTGGGATTACAAGCGTGAGCCACCACGCCCAGCCAACCCCAGCTAAGTTTTGTAGTTTTAGTAGAGACGGGGTTTCACTGTGTTGGCCAGGCTGGTCTCAATCTCCTGACCTCGTGATCTGCCCGCCTCGGCTTCCCAATGTGCTGGGATTACAGGCGTGAGCCACCGCACCCGGCCCAGTCACTGAGTTTTAAGTACTTAGATGTTAAGGTATTTCAGAATATACAAATAGACACTTTAGGTAAATTTGAGCATTTGCAGAGTGTACACATCTCCTGCCTTGAAGAATTTTTAGTACAAGAGCATATGGCAACATTGTATTTTGTATTTTTACTTCGTTTACATATAAATGTTTTCTTGAAAAGCTGTTTAAAGCAAATATTGGTACAAATCCTGTTGATTTTAGAGATGCATTCTGATTGAAAAAACTTTGGCCGTAAGATATATTCAGGATATGGTCCTCCTGAAGTTTCAAAGCACATTTAGCATATAATCCTTAACAAAACTGTATAGCTGTTTCAAGAAATGATAGTCACCTGAATAGTCAACACATGTAGTTCTTATATTCAAATATACAGTTAATTTAGAAGCTATTAAGACATTGAGTGCTCATTGCCTGAGATGCTTGAAGAATTAAAGAGAGTAGGATGCTTTTTCCAGGCCCAAAAAGATACAGGTTACCTCCTCTCTTTTTCCGGTGAAAATTCAAGTGGTGCTAAGTGCCTAGTGAAGCAGAGATGCCATAATCTAAAAATATAACTGGGAAATACTTAATTTTTTTGATAGCTTTTGCTTTGTTTTTAATGTAATATTTCACCATTTTTGTTGACTTGGACTGGATTTCAAGTGGAAGCATAAAAGTTTAGAAAAGAGAATATATTGACCTTTATGAACTGAGAAACATGTGGCCTGCAATCTTGTTTCTAGTTCTAGCTAGCCTAGGGTCTGGCTGGATGACTACAGATAATCTCAGTTTATTAATTTATAGTGGTAGGGATTAATGATGTTTTCCATCACATAAGGGGATACTGGGAAATTTTTAGTTACCGTATTCTTAAACTCTTGTACTTTGAATATGCTAATATTTCGGGCTGCTTGAAATCACTTCTCAAATCTGGATTCGATTTTCTTCTGGCTTATTTGTCTTCTCATTAAACTGTGAGCTCCTTGAGGTCAGAGTCTGTGTTTTATTTCTATATATTCACTGCCTCACACTGTGCCTGATACCTTTTAGTGCTCTTGAACTGTTTAAATGAATGCATGCATTGCTGAGAACTGCTTATCTGGAAAGTAATAAAGTCTACTATTAGAGATGTTGGGCTTTTCTTAGTTAGAAAGGAGGAATTAATCACCATCTGTTCAAACAAAAAGCCTTCATTCTAAAATTGATCTGTTCTTTTAAGAAAGTTTTTAGAGAAGCTATTTTGATGATGTTTAAAAATCTTCCTTTGTTAATTTGTTTTCAGATGAACTCCATTAGTTAGACTTGTTGAATATTCCTTGCAGGTATTCAAAAAAAAAAGTTGTACTTTGTTCTTTGGATTTGTCCTATTTGTCAAATATGGATGGAATCTCTTATTTCATTTAGGTTTGGGATAATTTTTCGTCTGCATAGTAGGGTCTTTTTTTTAGGAGGGCACTGTAAAATCATTCTTTTTGAGTCTTGCTTTGTCGCCCAGGCTGGAGTGCAGTGGCGTGATCTCGGCTCACTGCAAGCTCCGCCTCCTGGGTTCACGCCATTCTCCTGCCTCAGCCTCCCATAATAGCTGGGACTACAGGCACCCACCACTATGCCCGGCTAATTTTTTGTATTTTTAGTAGAGACGGGGTTTCACCGTGTTAGCCAGGATGGTCTCGATCTCCTGACCTCGTGATCCGCCTGCCTCGGCCTCCAAAAGTGCTGGGATTACAGACGTGAGCCACCGCGCCCAGCCTATAAAATAATTCTTGCTAATAAGTCTGACTCACCTCTGTGGGGTAGGCTAGGATTTGGAGCGAGTTTGATGCAGGGTGCGGCAATAGTATCACCAGCCAAGCCTTATATGCATTTTCACCAATTTATGACTTTTCCTCCAAAATCTATATTGTAACTCTCCTTCCTAAACAGCTTTCTAAACTACTGCTTTCCCCACTTACTCTTGGCAACTTAAATCATCCTACATTCTGTCCTTTCAACACCAAAACCACTTTTATATCTTTTGGGTATTAGTGATTTTGAGAATTTCCTATGAAAGCCTCACAAATTTGCTGATTTCTTTTTCTCTTTTTTTTTTGAGACTGAGTCTCACGCTGTTGCCCAGGCTGGAGTGCAGTGGCGCAATCTCGGCTCACTGCAACCTCTGCCTCCTGGGTTCCAGCGATTTTCCTGTCTCAGCCTCCTGAGTAGCTGGTATTACAGGAGCACGTCACCACACTCAGCTAATTTTTTGTATTTTTAGTAGAGATGGGGTTTCGCCATGTTGGCCAGGCTGGTCTTGAACTCCTGACCTCGGGTGATCCACCCGCCTTGGCCTCTCAAAGTGCTGGGATTATAGGCATGAGCCACCACGCCTGGCCTGCTGATTTCTTTTTCTTAATTTTTAATTTCTTAATTAAAAACAATTTTTGTTCTTTTTGATTTTTTTTGAGGCAAGTCTCGCTCTGTCACCCAGGCTGGAGTGCAGTGGTGTGATCTCTGCTCACTGCGACCTTCGCATCCTGGGTTCAAGCTATTCTGCTGCCTCAGCCTCCCAAGTAGCTGGGACTACAGGCACCTGCCACCATGCCCGGCTGATTTTTATATTTTTAGTAGAGACAGAGTTTCACCATGTTGGCCAGGCTGGTCTCGAACTCCTGACCTCAAGCAATCTGCCCACCTCGGCCTCCCAAAGTGCTGAGATTACAGGCATGAGCCAATGCACTGGCCTAAAATTTTTTTTCTTAAAGACTAGTGTGGGCCGGGCGCGGTGGCTCACGCTTGTAATCCCAGCACTTTGGGAGGCCGAGGCGGGCGGATCACAAGGTCAGGAGATGGAGACCACGGTGAAACCCGGTCTCTACTAAAAAATACAAAAAATTAGCCGGGCGTGGTGGCGGGCGCCTGTAGTCCTAGCTACTCGGAGAGGCTGAGGCAGGAGAATGGCGTGAACCCGGGAGGCAGAGCTTGCAGTGAGCCGAGATTACGCCACTGCACTCCAGCCTGGGCGACAGAGCAAGACTCTGTCTCAAAAAAAAAAAAAAAAAAAAGACTAGTGTGATAGTAAAGCTTGCTATTTTTTTTGTCCTCCAGGTTTTTTTTAGATTCTTGTTGTACATATGTTTTCTTCAGTATAATGTTTTGTCCTGAGGGTTTGAGGTGCTCCTTTTATAAAAGCAGTTTCTTTTTTGGCTGCTGATGGAATTGCTGCCTTTTCTATTATAGGTTAGTCATTTACTGAGAAATTTAAAGCATTACAAAAATAAAACGATATGGGGAGGAATTAGGGGTAGGGTGGGTGTACTTTTGAAAAGATTCACTGTAGAATTCCTTAAAACAGCAAGGCTTCTAGCATCCTAGTGGTATGGTATAAATGAGGTGGACTCATGCAGTTTTTGTTGTTGTTGTTTGAGACAGGGTCTTGCTCTGTCACCCAGGCTGAAGTGCAGGGGCACGATCATGGCTCACTGTAGCCTTGACTTTCCAGGCTCAAGCAATCCTCCTGCCTCAGCCTCCTGAGCTTCCTGAGTATCTGGGACTACAGGTGCGCACCACCACACCTGGCTAATTTTTTTTTTTTTTTTTTTGAGACAGAGTCTCGCTCTGTCGCCCAGGCTGGAGTGCCATGGCACAATCTCAGCTTACTGCAGTCTCCACCTCCCGGGTTCAAGCGATTCCCTTGCCTCAGCCTTCCGAGTAGCTGGGATTACAGGGATGTGCCACCATGCCCAGCTAATTTTGTATTTTTAGTAGAGTCGAGGTTTCTCCATGTTGGTCAGGCGGGTCTTGAACTCCCCACCCCAGGTGATCTGCCTGCTTTGGCCTCCCAAAGTGCTGGGATTACAGGTGTGAGCCACTGCGCCTGGCCCACCTGGCTAATTTAAAAAATTATTTGTAGGGAGAGAGTTTTACTATGTTGCCCAGGCTGGTCTTGAACTCCTGAACTCAAGTGACCCTCCTGCCTCAGCCTCCCAAAGTGTTGGGGTTACAGGTGTGAGCCACTGTACCTAGCTGTACAGTTTTTAAACTGCTTTTTAGTAAGGTTTTCATCTTTACCTTTGAATCCTCTACTAGAGTTGCCCATAGACTAGGAGAGGAGATACACATTGCAGCCCAATGTTACGATGGTTTTTCAGAACACAATGTTCTGAAATATGGAAGAAGGACTGCTAACTCTGCCTCGGGAAAGTTGAATATTCATTGAAAAAGTGGTGTTTGAACTTAGTGTTGAAGATTAGTGAAGGAGGCATTCTAGTACAGTTGAAGTATAAAAGATGTGTAGTGTGGGGTTGGGTATGAGATGGTTTGAGCTAAGGCAGAGGTGGGAGGGAGAATGGAAGAGGAGGAAACTGATTTCTAAGATTTAGGAGGAAATAGCTTTTTTTGCTTTCACTTTGTCCTCTAATTCTCTTCAGTCTGTTCTATGCTGTCAGGCCTCCAGTCTCTTTTCTCTGTAGCTCCCTGTACCTCTGACTTTGGTTGATTGGTTTTTTTCCCCTAGTATTTCATTTTTCTTTTAGTCCCACCTTTTCTAATGTGTTGGTACTAAGGTACCTTTCATTCTGACTCTATTGGTCTCTTGTGTTTATTTCACCTCCCACCGTCCCTCCCTCTCTCTCTTTATTCTCTTTGGGTTATATTTCTTTTCCTTCTTCTTCTTTCCTTTTCTTTTCCTTCTTCTTCTTTTTTTTTTTTTTTTTTTTAGACAGGATCGTGCAGTGGCACAGTCGTGGCTCACTGCAGCCTTGACCTTAGGCTCAAGTGATCCTCCCACCTCAGCCTCACGAGTAGCTGAGACTACAGGTGTGTGCCACCATCCCCGGCTAATTTTTTTTGTAGAGGCAGGGTTTCCCCACATTGCCCGGGCTGGTCTTAAACTCCAGGGCTCAAGCCATCCACCCGCCTTGACATCCCAAAATGTGCGATTACAGGCGTGACTAACCGCACCTGGCCCCTTTGGGTTTCTCTTTGCCCCTACCTTTCCTTTTTATTTGCTTTTCTTTTATTTTTTATTTTTTTGTGATGGGGTTTTGCTGTGTTGCCCAAGCTGGCCTCAAACTCCCAGTGTCAAACAATCCCATCTCAGCCTCCTGAGTACCTCAGGCTACAGGTGTGTGCCACCTCTCATTATCTTTTATTTAAAAGCAAAACAAAATAAATTCTTCCACACTATCTGCTTATTTTACATATAAATAGCAAAATAAGTTGATTCCCTCTTGGGAAATCTTGTAAGATCAACTAGCTTTTGATACCTGTTCAAAGACTAATTATCCATTTTTGTGAATTTCTTTTTATGAAACATTTTCCTTTGTATTCAAAGATGCTACTTCTTCAAAGGCCACAGTGTAGAATATGACTGCCTATGTGCCCTGTTTTCTATTTCTTATGCACCTACAAATTGTTCGATAACAAAAGTCCAATTCACCTTTTTCCTAAAGCTTTTCCAAACTTTCCCAGGTAGTATTCTTCTCGGTAGTTGTCTATTATTTTGTAAACACCTCTTTTTAAAATTCAGCTTTATTGAATTATAATTTATGTAAAAGAAAATTCAACCAATTTTGAGTTTTGACAAATACATGCTGTCATCTAACCACTGTTATATCTCTAACATTTTTATCACCGCAGAAAGTTCCTCATGCCCCTTTCGTTCAGTTCTTCTGCCCTCGCCCTTGGCTGCAGTCACTGATTTGCTTTGTATCACTATTGTTTTGTCTTCTCTGGAATTTCATATGAATCTTTTGGTAGAATGTGTTGTCTTTTGAGTCTGACTTCTTTTAGTTAACATTGATTTTGAGATACTCATATTGTGTTGTACATTCATTGAATCTTTTTGTTTTTTTGAGACAGGGTGTCATTCTGTTGCCCAGGCTGCGTGCAGTAGCGTGATAATGGCTCATTGTATCCTTGATCTCCTGGGCTAGAGTGATCCTCCTTCCTCAGCTTCATGAGTATCTGGGACTACAGGTGCCATCATCATGCCTGATTAATTTTTGATTTTTTGTGGAGATGGGGTTTTGTCATGTTTCCCAGGCTGGTCTGGAACTTTTGGTTGCAAGCAGTCCTCCTGCCTTAGCCTCCCAAAGTGCTGAGATTACAGGTGTGAGCCACCTTTCTCAGCCTGAGCCACCGTGCTTGGCCTGACCCTTTGTCATTGTATGGACATACCACAATTTATCTGTTTACCAGTTGGTAGACATTTGCATTGCTTCCAGATTTTAGGCTATTATAAATAAAATGGCTTTGAATATTCATGTACAAGTCTTTTAGATACCTCTTTTAACATTCATTACATTTTATTTGGAAGTTGAGTTGCAGAGCTGTCAAGAGTGAACACCCAACGTTCATAAATAGGTATTTTGCTAGTTCTGTGGTTTTGAGCATCTTTCAGCTTAGATTCATAATCTGTAAAATGGGACTGGGTGGAGATTCAAGCAAGCTAGAGAGCACAGGCCAATTTAAAGAGGATACCTCTTTCTTTAGTTCCAGTGATCATCTTTCTAGAATATATACCCAATGTCAGATCTAGTTTTTCCCCCCAAGAGTAGTATTTGAGATCAGACATCAAATTTTATATGAAATTTCATGTGAAATTTAAATACCGGTAGTTACAATTTAAAAAACACTAATGGAACTGATTTGCAACTGAACACAACTGATTTGTGGGCGTTGATTTCTTGCTGCAGTACAGTTTGAGACCTCGGCTTTAAATCTTCAGTTAATTGGCCGGGTGCTGTGGCTCACGCCTGTAATCCCAGCACTTTGGGAGGCCGAGGTGGGCCGATCAAGAGGTCAGGAGATCGAGACCATCTTGGCTAACGCGGTGAAACCCCGTCTCTACTAAAAATACAAAAAATAAGCCCGGTGTAGTGGTGGGCGCTGTAGTCCCAGCTACTCGGGAGGCTGAGGCAGGAGAATGGCGTGAACCCAGAAGGTGGAGCTTGCAGCGAGCCGAGATTGCTCCACTGCACTCCAGCCTGGGCGACAGAGCGAGACTCCACCTCAAAAAAAAAAAAAAAAATCTTCAGTTAATTTTGTCTTCTATTTTAAAATGTATATCCTCCCAGTAGAGTGCACTTGTTAGGTCCTTTTTACCTTAGTTTTATAGCTTAGCATAATAACTTGCTGGTTGTCAAAATTCCCAAGTTAAAAACTAACGAGTTACTGTAAATTTTATTCTCTCGTCTGATTGGAAGGATATTAAGAATACTGACTGCCTGATGGAGGAGTGGAACTACGTTCTGGTTACTCTATGTACTTCTCCTTCTCTGATAGCTGCTGATTGTATTCAGTGCTATGTTTTCTCAGCAGTTGGAATAATCTGCCTCCCTTGTTTGATTTATCTCAACACTTTTGAGACAAGTATGGTATAGATTAAACTCTGCGTGTCTCTTTATTAGAAACTATGCAAGGTGTTACAGATATACACATAAATTTTATATCATTCTATTTCCTCAAATTGTCCAGAACCATTTGGTGAAGCCAGTATAATGAACTATGAAAAAGTGATAAATTATATGTAATTGTTTGAACAATAAAGAGCAATAATCTTTCTAAAGAGGCCTTTTCCCCTTTATCTGCCTTTTCTTTATTGTGTATATGACTAGTTTGCAGCTTTATGAATGACTTTGTGAGTCTAGAGATTCTTTTGCTGATTAAAGCAGCATAATTGACATACACCCTCATAAGACTGGGGGCAAGGGTGTTAAGTGTCCTGTGTTGCCTGAGTATCCCATATTCACCCTGGTTCTAGCTTGGTGGAATGTGGAATTTAGACAATTTAGGATTTTGAGTGGGCCAGGCGCGGTGGCTCACGCCTGTAATCCCAGCACTTTGGGAGGCTGAGGCAGGCGGATTGCCTGAGCTCAGGAGTTCGAGACCAGCCTGGGCAACATGGTGAAACCCCATCAGTACTGAAAAAAAAAAAAGATTGGCATGGCGGCGTGTGCCTGTAGTCCCAGCTACTCGGGAGGCTGAGGCAGGAGAATTGCTTGAACCTGGGAGGCGGAGGTTGCAGTGAGCTGAGATCACGCCACTGCACTCCAGCCTGGGCAACAGAGGAAGACTCCGTCTCAAAAAAAAAAAAAAAAAAAAGGATTCTGAGTTGAGTTTGGTTTTATACCTTAATAGCAGCAACATCCCAGGAGTATCACATACCAAGGAATAGATCTGAGAATAAAAATAGGCACCATTTATTGAGTGTCTGCTTTGTGCTAGGGCTAGATACTTTGTATGTTATTTTATTGTGAATCACAGTATCCCCACAAAGTAATAGGGAATTCTTGCATTTATACATAAAGTAAAGCAGATGAGAGTCTGGAATGAAATTTTTTTTTTTAATATATATTTTTTTGAGACAGAGTCTCACTTGGTCACCCAGGCTGGAGTGCAGTGCCGCAATCTCTACCTCCCAGGTTCAAGCAATTCCCCCATCTCAGCCTCCTGAATACCTGGGAGTACAAGTGTGCGCCACCACACCCGGCTAATTTTTGTATTGTTAGTAGAGATGGGGTTTCACCATGTTGGCCAGGCTGGTCTCGAACTCCTGACCTCAAGTGATCCATCCACCTTGGCCTCCCAAAGTGCAGGGATTACAGGCCTAAGCCACCATGCCTGGCCTTGAAATTCAAAATATTCACTCACAATGCATAACCTTTTACCTAGAGTTTGTTCCTCATAAAACAAGCTTTTTAGGAATGTTAGAGGCCGGGCGTGGTGGCTCACGCTTGTAATCCCAGCACTTTGGGAGGCCGAGGCGGGCGGATCACGAGGTCAGGAGATCGAGACCACAGTGAAATCCCGTCTCTACTAAAAATACAAAAAAATTAGCCGGGCGTGGTGGCGGGCGCCTGTAGTCCCAGCTACTCGGAGAGGCTGAGGCAGGAGAATGGCCTGAACCCGGGAGGCGGAGCTTGCAGTGAGCCGAGATCGCGCCACTGCACTCCAGCCTGGGTGACAGAGCGAGACTCTGTCTCAAAAAAAAAAAAAAAAAAAAAAAAAGGAATGTTAGAGCCAAAGAGGCACCGAGCTTTTTCAGTGTTAAAAGAGATGACTGCAAAACCATGTTCAAATAACCTCTGTACTGGCTATTATATAGTTTATGCTGGTGGTATAGCCTGTTTCACAGTAGGAAGGAATTTGAAAATTATCTCTAGTATATTTCATGCTGCTTTTGAAAAGGTGCCAACTCTGAGAAAGGAGGAAGGAAACAGTTTTTTTTGTTTTTTTTTTTTTTGAGACAGAATCTCTCCTGTAGTCTAGGCTGGAATGCAGTGGCGTGATCTCGGCTTACTGCAACCTGCACCTCCCTAGTTCAAGCGATTCTCATGCCTTAGCCTCCTGAGCAGCTGGGACTACAGGTGTGCGCCACCACGCCTAGCTAATTTTTGTCTTTTCAGTAGAGACAGGGTTTTGCCATGTTGGCCAGGCTGGTCTTGAACTCCTGACCTTAAGTGATCTGTCTGCCTTGGCCTCCCAAAGTGCTGGGATTATAGGCAGTGAACCACTGTGCCTTGCCCTTACAGTGAATTTTGAAGAAGAGCTCAAATCCTTGCTAACAACAGCATCAAAGTTGTTAGAGTGTGTGAAGAACGTCTGGTGTCACTGGAATCCTGCTGTGTGCTCCAGTGCATTCTCCCTTGCACCACTGCCTGTTTTTATGCCGCTGCCATTAATTGTACTGTTCTCTTTTTAACATTTTATAGATTTCTGCAGAACAGCTTAGAAAACAAAGTGATTCTTTAAAACTTAAATCTTTAACATCCTGCATAAAATATTTTGTTTTAATATGGTGAGTTTATCTTCCTGCTTTGTAGTTTAAAATATTAAAATAAAATAATGATGAGGCAGAGAACAATATAACATGTATCGGTCCAGTGCCTGAATTCAGTTGATTTAAATTAAATTTAATTCTACTTCTTCCTCTATCCTCTCTTCCCTAGATAATAATTATGTCAGGCCTTTAAAATGGACTAAAATTTAAATATCACTCTTCTTGGAAATTAAAAAAAATTCAGGAGTACAATTTTTCATATTTTTACTATATGATACTACAGTGGTTCAAGACTCAGTTTAACAAACTAAGATGCTTTGGAGCACATAAAAGATGCTCAATAAATCTATATTGAATAATTGACTTTTTGTAATGTCCTCATTGTGAAGAGCACCACACCTTTGATTCCTTATCCAGAAGGACATGTGGTCTTAGGGGATTTCCCATTCATTTTCAGCCATCTCTTGTGTGGATGACTGCTCGGAAAGGCATTGCTTTTGGCACTGTAGTGAAATAGATGTGAGATATGATGGTCATTCTCAAAGGTGTCACAATCTGGTAGTGGAAGCAAGGGAATAGGAGAGAAGAGGAAAAATATGAGCTAAGACATATGAAGGTCAGAGTCTCACTACTGGAAGTTCTTAGTGGAGTGAAGTGGGATTGTAACTATCTTGAGGATTAGGGGAAATGGTAAAATCAGTCTAATATTAGACTTAAGAGTAGTGGAAGACAGAGTTGGAAAGATAGTGTCATTGTGTATGAGTATTTTTGTTTGTTTGAGATGGAGTTTTGCTTTTGTTGCCCAGGCTGGAGAGCAGCGGCATGATCTCGCATCACTGCAACCTCCGCCTCCTGGGTTCAAACGATTCTCCTGCCTCAGCCTTCTGAGTAGCTGGGATTACAGGTGTGAGCCACCACGCCCAGCTAATTTTTTGTATTTTTTTTTTTAGTAGAGATGGGGTTTCATCATGTTTGCCAGGCTGGTCTCACACTCCTAACCTCAGGTGATCCACCCGTCTTGGCCTCCCAAAGTGCAGGGATTACAGGCATGAGCCACTGTGCCCGGCCTTGTTTTTGTTTTTTTAAGAGACTAGGTCTCACTTTGTGGGCCAGGCTGCTCTCAAACTCCTGGGCTTAAGTGATCCTCCTGCCTCAGCCTCCCAAAGTGCTGGGATTACAGGTATGAGCCGCTTGTGTCTGGCCTAAGGTCTGAGTAGTTTGGACATTATCCAAGAAATGTATGGGAGTTGCTGATGACTTTGGAGCACAATGTTAATATGACGTGTGGTAGGTTAGAAAGAATAATTTTATCTTACATTAATAATTATTTTAGGCTGGGCGTGGTGGCTCATGCCTGTAATCCCAGCACTTTGGGAGGCCAAAAACCCTCTCTACAAAAAAAAAAATGCAATAATTAGCCAGGCATGGTGGCATGTGCCTGTATTCCCAGCTACTCGGGAGGCAGAAGTGGGAGGGCTGCTTGAGCCTGGAACGTGGAAGTTGCAGTGAGCTGAGATCACTCCACATCACTCCAGTGTAGGTGGCAGAGCAAGACCCTGTCTCAAAAAATTTTTAAATAATTTTCATTAATTTTTAATAATTATTAAATTTAAAATTTTTCCTTTTTTTAAAGAGACAGAGTCTCACACTGTTGCCCAGGCTGAAGTGCAGTGGCACAATCATAGCTCACTACAGTCTAGAACTCCTGAGCTCAAGCCATCCTCCTGCCTCAGCCTCCTGAGTAGCTGGGCCTATAGTCATGTGCCACCATGCCTAATTTTTTTATCCTTTTTTTTTTTTTTTTTTTTTTTTTTAAAGACAGTGTCTTGCTCTGTCGCCCAGGCTGGAGTGCAGTGGCGCAATCTGGGCTCACTGCAAGCTCTGCCTCCTGGGTTCATGCCATTCTCTCACCTCAGCCTCCCTAGTACAGGTGCTTACCACCATGCCTGGCTAATTTTATTTTTGTATTTTTAGTAGAGATGGGATTTCACCGTGTTAGCCAGGATGGTCTCAATCTCCTGACCTCGTGATTTGCCTGCCTCGGCCTCCCAAAGTGCTGAGATTACAGGTGTGAGCCACAGCGCCCGGGAGGCTCTGTCGCTCAGGCTGGAGTGCAGTGGTGCGATCACAGCTCACTGCAAGCTCTGCCTCCTGGGTTCACACCATTCTCCTGCCTCAGCCTCCTGAGTAGCTGTGACTACAGGTGCTGGCCACCACGCCTGGCTAATTTTTTTTGTTTTTTAGTAGAGACGAGGTTTCACCGTGTTAGCCAGGATGGTCTCCATTTCCTGACCTTGTGATCTGCCTGCCTCAGCCTCCTAAAGTGCTGGGATTACAGATGTGAGTCACCGCGCCCAGCTGCCTGGCTAATTTTTACTTTTTTTTTTTTTTTTTGTAGAGACAGGGTCTCATGATGTTTCCAAAACCGGTCTCGAACTCCTGGCCTCAATTCGTCCTCCCGCCTCGGCTTCCCAAAGTGCTAGGATTATTGGCATAAGAATAATTTTAAAATGGGGCATAAGAACTCAAGAGAGGGACAGGAGGATAGAGACAGGAAGACTGTAGGGCAAATATTAGAATGGTAAATACAAGATGATGAGGACCAAGTAAGGGTTGAAAAAGAGGGAAGGGCCCGAGGCGGGCGGATCACGAGGTCAGGAGATCGAGACCACGGTGAAACCCCGTCTCTACTAAAAATACAAAAAATTAGCCGGGCGTGGTGGCGGGCGCCTGTAGTCCCAGCTACTCGGAGAGGCTGAGGCAGGAGAATGGCGTGAACCCGGGAGGCGGAGCTTGCAGTGAGCCGAGATTGCGCCACAGCACTCCAGCCTGGGCAACAGAGTGAGACTCCGTCTCAAAAAAAAAAAAAAAAAAAGAAATTCATCCTCTGGTTCTGTCTAAAATTGTTCCGTGCTCTTATTCTTGTGCTCTGAACAACTTAATTGACAGATATCAAGGCTGCCGAAAGCCTCCAATACCTTGCAATTGATAGTTTTCAGAAATAAAAAGTAGTCCTTCCCATTCAACTCAGATTAATCCAGACACTTGCTTTAATAGTCTTTTTAGGGCCGGGTGCAGTGGCTTACGCCTGTAATCCCAGCACTTTGGGAGGCCGAGGCGGGCAGATCACGAGGTCAGGAGATCGAGACCATCCTGGCTAATATGGTGAAACCCCGTCTCTACTAAAGATACAAAAAATTAGCCGGGCGTGGTGGTAGGCGCCTGTAGTCCCAGCTACTCGGGAGGCTAAGGCAGGAGAATTGCTTGAACCTGGGAGGCGGAGGTTGTAGTGAGCCGAGATCGTGCCACTGCGCTCCAGCCTGGTGACAGAACGAGATTCCGTCTAAAAAATAAAAAATAAAAATAAATAAATAAATACATGAATAAATAGTTTTCTTTTTGGCCGGGCGCGGTGGCTCATGCCTGCAATCCCATCCCTTTGGGAGGCTGAGGCGGGTAGATCACCTGAGGTCAGGAGTTTGAGACCAACGTGACCAACGTGAAAACCCATCTCTACTAAAAATACAAAATTAGCCGGGTGTTGTGGCACATGCCTGTAATCCCAGCTACTTGGGAGGCTGAGGCAGGAGAATGGCTTGAACCCTGGAGGTGGAGGTTGCAGGGAGCTGAGATCACACCATTGCACTCCAGCCTAGGCAACAAGAGCGAAACTCTGTCTCAAAAAAAAAAAAGTCTTCCTTATTGGTTCCCAAAGAGCTTTGACTAAGCTCCCATATGTTGTCCCTGTAACCCAAAGATTAAAGTTGGGTAGGAGCCTTTGGAAAGGAATTGAACAAAATTGTAACTGAGAGTTCTTCTGTCTTCCTCTAACATGGCATTCTAAGGAGAGATCACTTTTGAGATTTAGTATATCCTCTTTGCTTTTTAAGATTTTCAGTAAAAGGTGGTTTTAGTTATTTTGTTTAATTACATTTTTTGTGGCAGATCTAATTCACCTCCCATATTTTTTATTTTTTAAAATTTGTATTTATTTTTATTTTTTTATTTTCCGAGACAGAGTCTCACTGTGTTGCCCAGGCTGGAATGCAGTGGTGTGATCTCAGCTCACTGCAACCTCCACCTCTGGGGTTCAAGTGATTCTCCTGCCTCAGCTGCCCAAGTAGCTGGGGCGACAAGTGCGCACCACCACGCCTGGCTAATTTTTGTATTTTTAGTAGAGAGGGGGGTTTCACCATGTTGGCCAGGCTGGTCTCGAACTCCTGACCTGATGTGATCTGCCTGCCTCATCCTCCCAAAGTGTTGGGATTACAGGCGTGAGCCAGTATGCCGGGCCACCTCCCATATTTTAAAAACTCTCTGAGTGCGAGGATAAAAAAGACTATTGGATTGATCAGGTATACAGAGTTTGCAAGGTGGTATGGCAAAAGGATCACAAATTCTTACAAGGTCATTATAAGTACTGCTTTAGCTAGGAAAATGATCTTTTTTCACCCAATCTGAGGGAAAAGGTACACCTTCTTCTTCCTTACTTTCCTCTTTTCCCGTTGTCCTTCCTTAAAGACTAGCAGCAGCAGAATTTGGAAAATAAATAATGGGCATGTTTTGCTAATAATCGTGACAAACTATAATAATCTGTTTTGAATTTTACTTGCCTATTTCTAAATTTTGGAGTCTAGAGAACTGCTATCAAATGGTAAAATATAGTGATTCACCTGTAGTTTTGGTTACAGGTTTCATATTACATAATAAAGGGAGAACTTGAGCCCCACCTTTCCCCCAGTGTATTCCTTGCATAGGCAACCTCTGCTGCTTAAATATTTTGGAGACTTTGGGATATCTGATTTCAACTGTACCGTGAAACAGGTAGTGGCTTGACTTAGTAAGCATCTGAAGGACTGTTTTGTTCTACTCTTGCAGAGTAGAGTAGTTTTCAAAAGGAAAGGAAAGGAATTGTTGAGCAGGACCTATGAAGTATAGCAGGATGGATAGAATATGAGGCAGATGGGTCCTAGTTTGCTAAAGAGCTTGTGTAGTCTGATAAGTTGTCTTTCTTGCTAAAGAAGGGAGTCACATGGAGTATACACATTGTATAACCTTTTTAGTCACCAAGGTTGCCTGTCCTTCCTGCCTCCCTGTTTCCTTGCCTCCTTGCCTCCCTTCTTGACTTCCCTTCCTTTCCCACCTCCCTGTCCACAGCCCTCCCTTCCCCTGCCTCTCTTCGTTTCCCTTTCCTTCATTCTTTCCTGCCCTCCTGCCTACTTCCCTGCCTCCTTTCCTTTACCTCCTGTCTTAGTCTGCTTTCTGTTGCTATAACCACAGATTGGATAATGGATAATTTTAAAGAAAAGAGATTTATCGCTGGGCATGGTGGCTTATGCTTCAAATCCCAGCATTTTGGGAGGCCGAGGCAGGAGGATCGCTTGAGCCCATGAATTTGAGACCAACCTGGGCAACATAATAAGACTGCATCTCTACAAAAAAAAAAAAAAAAAAGTAATTAAGTAAAAAGTAAAAGAAAAGAGATTTATTTGGCTCATAATTCTGAAGACTGGAAAGTCCAAGAACATGACACTGGCATCTGTTGAGGGTCATCCCATAGTAAAAGGCGAGAGGGTGAGAGCACGTGAGACAGAGGAAGTTGAGCTGAATTCATTTTTTCTATCAAGAGCCCACTCGTGTGTCCAGTGATAATGTCATTGATACCTACCTCTTAAAGGGTCCACCTTCCAATACTGTTAGGATGGCAATTAAATTTCAAACATGTTTTGGAGGGGACATTCAAACGTAGCATCTTCCTTGCCTGTCTTCCTTTCTCTCGTTTCTTCCTCTTTCAACTTTACTGAGGATTAAGCCGTAGGAGAAATGATTTATTTATTTATTTATTTATTTATTTATTTATTTATTTATTTATTTTTGAGACGGAGTCTCGCTCTGTCGCCCAGGCTAGAGTGCAGTGGCGCAATCTCGGCTCACTGCAAGCTCCGCCTCCTGGGTTCACGCCATTATCCTGCCTCAGCCTCTCCGAGTAGCTGGGACTACAGGTGCCTGCCACCACGCCCGGCTAATTTTTCGTATTTTTAGTAGAGACGGGGTTTCACCGTGGTCTCGATCTCCTGACCTCGGGATCCGCCTGCCTTGGCCTCCCAAAGTGCTGGGATTACAAGCGTGAGCCACCGCGCCCGGCCAGGAGAAATGACTTATTTAGCCAGGCATCAGTGGCTCACACCTGTAATCCCAAAACTTTAGGAGGCCAAGATGGGCGGATCACCTGAGGTCAGGAGTTCGAGACCAGCCTGGCCAACATGGTGAAAACCGGTCTCTACTAAAAATACAAAAAAATTAGCCAGGCGTGGTGGTACTGCATGCCTATAATCCCAGCTACTCAGGAGGCTGAGGCACAGCAATCGCTTGAATCCAGGAGGTGGAGGTTGCAGTGAGCTGAAATTGCACCACTGCATTCCAGCCTGGGGGACAGAGTCAGTCTCAAAAAAAAAAAAAAAAGATTAGTGTTTAGAACAGTTTCTGCCTCTTAGAATTGTGGATCTAGAACAATTTAAAGACAACAGAGAGAGGAACAAGACCTCTGGTCACATGAAAGAAATGAGCATGAACCAGCAAAGATTAGGAAAGATCAAAGTAGACCACAGTATATTAACTACATAGCAGTATAAATTTATTGGCTTTTTTTTTTTTTGAGACAGTGTCTCACTCTGTAGCCCAGGCTACAGTGCAGTGGCACGATCTCGGCTCACTACAACCTCTGCCTCCCAGGTTCAAGCGATTCTCCTGCCTCAGCCTCCTAAGTAACTGGGATTACAGGTGCCCGCCACCATGTCCAGCTAATTTTTTGTATTTTTAGTAGAGACGGGGTTTCACCATATTGGCCAGGCTAGTCTCGAACTCCTGAACTCAACTAATTCACCCACCTTGGCTTCCCAAAGTGCTAGAATTACAGGATGGGCCACTGCGCCTGGCCTGTATTCAGGCATTTCTTACCTAAAAAACTTAAAAAAAATTTTTTGTGGTAAAATATACGTAAAATTTACTATTTTAACCATCTTTAGCTGTACAATTTTATGGCATTAAGTACATTGACAGTGTTGTGTAACCATCACCACTGTCTATTCCTGAACACTTTTTTTTTTTTTTTTTTTGAGACCGAGTCTCATTCTGTTGCCCAGGCTAGAGTGCAGTGGCATGAGCTCAGCTTACTGCAACCTCTGCCTTCCAGGTTCAAGCGATTCTCCTGCCTCGGCCTTCCAAGTAGCTGGGACTACAGCTGTGAGCCACCACGCCTGGCTAATTTTTGTATTTTTAGTAGAGACAGAGTTTCACCATGTTGGCCAGGCTGGTCTCGAATTCCTGACCTCAAGTGACCCACCTGCCTCAGCCTCTCAAAGTGCTGGGATTACAGGTGTGAGCCACCACCCCCGGCCTCCAGAACACTTTTATCATCCCAAACAGAAACTATGTATGCTTATTAAACAAAAACTATCCCAGCCCTTAGTAACCTCCATTCTACTTTCTTTCTCTATTCTAAGCACTTCATAAAGCCTAATCATACAATATTTGTCCTTTTGTGTCTATTTTACTTACCATAATGTTTTTAAGGTTCATTCTTGTTGTAGTGTGTATCAGAATTTCATTCATTTTTATGGCTGAATAATATTCTGTTGTGTTTGCCATATTTTGTTGATCCATTCATCTGTTTGTGGACACTTGAGTTGTGTTTACCTTTTGGCTTTTGTGCATAATGCTGCTATGAACATGAGTGTACACATACCTGTTTGAGGCCCCGCTTTCAACTCTTTTAGGTGTATACCTAGGAGTGGAATTGCTAGATCATATGGTAATTGGATTTCACTTTTTGAAGAAATACCAAACTGTTTCCCACACCAGCTGCAATCCTACCAGCAAATGCACGAGGGCTCTGATTTCTCTATATCCTTGCCAATATTTGTTATTTTCCACTTTTTGGATAATACTCATCCTAATTGGTGTGTCAAAAATGTTTTAACATTTACTCTGATGAATGTTAGATGACTTGGAAGAGCTACTTACTGTTGTGAGGAACCAGTTTCCTTAAGTTACTGAAAGGGGGCAATGGCTTAAGCCAGTTCCATATAAAAAGAGAGCTGCAGGGATTCTGGCCATCATATACATCATCTCCTTATTCATAAAATACTCTCATTTACAAAAAGGTTTATATATTATTAATGTATAATAAATATATATTTATTATTCGTAAAATACTCTCATTTACAAAGAGGTTTATATATTTCTTGATGTGAAGTTTTTCTTTTCTTTTTTTTTTTTTTGAGACGGAGTCTCGCTCTGTGGCCCAGGCTGGAGTGCAGTGGTGCGATCTCGGCTCACTGCAAACTCCGCCTCCTGGGTTCACGCCATTCTCCTGCCTCAGCCTCCCAAAGTGCTGGTGAGTATTTTTAGTAGAGATGGAGTTTTGCCATGTTGGCCAGGCTGGTCTTGAACTCCTGACCTCAAGTGATCCACCTGCCTCAGCCTCCCAAAGTGCTGGGGTTACAGTCGTGAGCCACTGCGCCCAGCCGACCCTATTGCTAGTAAGGTTAATTTTTCAGATTTTAAAGGATATCAAACTTTTCTCCCAGATCCAGGTTTTATGCCAAGGTTTTGGTCCACTTCGTTGAACACATGACATGAATTAGATACCTTTTGGGAGGCGTAAGTCATAGGTCTAGAAAAAGTGACTGACCTTCTTTCTCATAGGAATCAGGGGAGAGAATTAGGGCAATGACTACATACCAGTTGTAGGACGATGGCATGAGGTCACATAAGGAGAAACTGCACAAGAACAGGCCTTTGGCAGGAACAGGGAGCAATCTAGTTATACTGTAGTACTGAATTGAAAAGCATAGTTAACTCTGTTTCTAGGTGGGCACTTGACATTGTTTCCTAGGTTAGACCAGTGAGCTGGGAACGAAAGCCCACTGGAGGGGAGAGTGCAGCAAAGATCCAGAAAATGCAGATTGTGTCAGTTTATTAATCTAATCAAGTAGAACAATGATTGAGTCCCTGGGCGTGGTGTTGCTTGCCTGTAATCTCAGCTACTCGGGAGGCTGAGGCAGGAGAATCACTTGAACCCAGGAGATTGAGGTGAGCCAAGATTGGGCCACTGCATTCCAGCCTGGGTGACAGAGTGAGACTCTGTCTTTAAAAAAAAAAAAAAAAGGAAATTAATATAATGTACCACTCTAACCCTCTAGCCCAGACAATGTGCTGACCTCAGAAGGCAAATTCAGTGTAAATTGACTGTTTACCAATATAAGATGTGACACTGCTTCTAGACTGAATTAGATCAAGGATAGGACAGTGGTTCTCAAACTTTAGAGAGGACCACAATCACCTGGGGGGCGTATTAAAAAACATTGCTGGTACCCACTCCTAGAGGTTCTGTTTTGATTCTGCATTTTAAACAAATTTTTAGGTTGATGCTGATGTTAGTACTGCTGATCCTTGGATCATACTTTGAGACCCACTGATCTTGGACAAGAAAATGAAGCGAGTATAACTGTTTAGTTCCTCCTGGTTAAAGTCTTCATGGAGAAGGGAAAAAACACTAACATTTAAGTCTGTACCCTGTCAAAATCCTGTGCCAGATGATTTGTAGTCATTGTTTAACTTAACCCTTGAAACCACTCTGCAGAGCAGTCCCCAGGCCCATTTTTCCTCAAACATACACCTGTTAAAAACTTGCTGGAATAATTCTTCCGTCAATGACAGCTTATACTTCTAACTGAAAGAATAATTTTGGCATATACCATTACAAATGTGATTTTATTTAATGTAGAGGATATGTTAAGTTCCATTGCTGACTATTATGTATTCATTACTCTTCTGTTTACTTATGAGAGAGATAAAATGTAGATTAATTTAGCAGTAATGATTATACAATAGATGGAATTAAATTTTGAGATATGTTTTCTCATTAAGAACATAAAGTGAATGAGAGCTTGACTTTAAAAATCAATGTATTACATCTTTCAGATCACAGAAAAAATGAGCCTATGTTAATTTTATGTGTGTTTTTTTTAATGTTGCCAATTGGTTTTTGACCAGCTCTATTTTAGAAAAATACAAGAGGAGGAATGGTAAATTTCAGAATAGTAAGTATTAAGATGTGACCAAATCCTTGATAACTCAACCATAAGACTTACTCATTTAAAGCACAGTATTCTCTGCTAATATTGTTTTTTCAAAAGTCAACTTTTTTTTTTAAACATCAACTTGTTTTTCCTGGAACTCAGTGAAGTTACTTTGTGTTGTTTGACAGACAGCATCACACAGAATTATTAAAAAAAAAAAAAGCAGTGATCCAAGCAATTGAATTGGAAGCACTCTGGGGAAACCTGCTGTTTATTGTAAAAATCATCTTCGATCTCGGAATTGAAAGTAAAGCTGGAAAGGAATTTACAAACGAGAAAAAAAAGAAGTTTGGAATCGGATTCACAGGATCTGGGCTTGGAAATGCCTCAGGTAAATCATACAGAGTAGGTGCAAAGTTTTATATTTTCCCACTACAGAAAGTCAATACCATTGACTCTTAAATGAATCTTAACACAGCTTTGCATACTACCTTTTTGTGATATCTTATTTCTGATCTCAGCTAGTTTTGAGTACATGTTCTTCCTTCCATTGGCTTCTATTTCTTACTTTGCTATCACTTGAAGTTTAGTGAGTTCTACATAGGTAGTATGATGAATAGGTAGAAGGTGGACAGATCTGCTGGCTTTATGGGGCAAAACTAACTCACCTGAAAATTAGTCTGCCACAGCAATCCCATTTCTATCTCCTCACTCTTCCTATTTCCCAATTCTTACCTTTCATTTATGCTAGCTGAATTTAGAAGTAATTAAGAGGAAATAGTGAGAGACTTCAGGCTCCCTCCCCCAACCCCTCTCATCTCTCTCTTTCTCAGACACACACACACATACCTATGTGTGCACATGTAAATATCTCCCCACAAAATATATCTAAGAATGATTGTATCTGTTTATATTATGGCAGCTACTCTGAATTGATCAGTTTTGGTTTGAGGCAATCACTGAGACAATCAATGAAGCCCTGTTAGTCCCCATTCTGCTTATCTAAACTCCTTTTCTTCTCCAGTGTTTAGCTCTTGCCCCTCCCCTGTTTGTTTCCGTGCTGGGGAGAAACCTAGAAGTAATGAGTGGGCGGGGACTCTTGGGTGGCTTTTTGTGTTGCCATACTGAGCTATCCCCTGAGCACAGGGAATCAACAATTTGCTGGGATTGTCTGGTGACTCGGAGACAGGCAGAAGAGGCAAAGAAAGGGGACTTGGTAATGGATATTGAAAAGACCAGTGGCTGGCTGGGCACAGTGGCTCACGCCTATAATCCCAGCACTTTGGGAGGCCGAGACAGGCGGATCACAGGTCAGGAGATCAAGACCAGCCTGGCCAACATCGTGAAACCCTGTCTTTACTAAAAATACAAAAATTAGCTGGGTGTGGTGGCACGCGCCTGTAATCCCAGCCACTCGGGAGGCTGAGACAGGAGAATTGCTTGAACCTGGGAGGTGGAGGTTGCAGTGAGCCAAGATTGTGCCATTGTACTCCAGCCTGGGGACAGAGCGAGCTCCGTCTCAAAAAAAAAGAACAGCTGCCTGCTGCCACCCCAACCTCTGTGACAGATGGACTGCATATACCCTTTTAGAGTGGTTGCCCTTTTGAGGTTTAGTTTTTTGTTTTTTTTTTTTGAGCCAGAGTCTCTCTCTGTCGCCCAGGCTGGAGTGCAGTGGTGCAATCTCGGCTCACTGCAAGCTCCGCCTCCCGGGTTCATGCCATTCTCCTTCCTCAGCCTCCTAAAGTAGCTGGGACTACAGGTGCCCACCACCACGTCCGGCTAATTTTTTGTATTTTTAGTGGAGACGGGGTTTTACCGTGTTAGCCAGGATGGTCTCGATCTCCTGACCTTGTGATCCGCCCGTCTCAGCCTCCCAAAGTGCTGGGATTACAGGCGTGAGCCACCGTGCCCGGCCGAGGTTTAGTTTTATATTTATTGAGTACTTGAATTTGGGGCTTAAATTTTAAACTTATTTTCTCAAGCTAACTTTTTCTAGGAAGAAAGGTTCTGCAGGCCTGGAAATGTTGGGGGAAGATAAGAGAAAGAAAAAAAATAAGATGGGACTTACCAATGAAGAAAAATACGATGAGAGGGTCTATGAAAAGTCCAGTTTGTGAAAGATAGAAAGTATATGAAAAGAATAAGCAAATAGATTACTACCACTGGAAAACATTTCTGCAGAAACTTGCAAAAAAAAAAAAAAAGAAAAAACTGAAAAAGAGAAATTTTTGGCCGTTTGGCAGTGGCTCACTGTAATCCCAGAACTTTGGGAGGCCAAGGCGGGCGGATCACTTGAGGTCAGGAGTTTGAAACCAGCCTGACCAACATGGTGAAACCCCGTCTCTACTAAAAATACAAAAATTAGGCCAGGCGTGGTGGCGCGCACCTGTAGTCCCAGCTACTCGGAAGGCTGAGGCAGGAGAATCGCATGAACCTGGGAGGCGGAGGTTGCAGTGAGCCAAGATCACGCCACTGCACTCCAGCCTGCACGACACAGCGAGACTCTGTCTCAAAAAAAAAAGCCGGGTGCGGTGGCTTGCACCTGTAATCCCAGCACTTTGGGAGGCCGAGACAGGCTGATCACTTGAGGTAAGGAGTTAGACCAGCCTGGCCAACATATAGTGAAACCCCATCTCTACTAAAAAATATAAAAATTAGCTGGACGTAGTGGCGCCTGCCTGTAGTCCCAGCTACTTAGGAAGCTGAGGCAGGAGAATCGCTTGAACACTGGAGGTGGAGGTTGCAGTGAGCTGAGATCATGCCAACAGAGCGAGACTCTGTCTCTCCAAAAAAAAAAAAAAAAAAAAAGAAATTTTTTATTCTTTCTCATTCTCTTTTTTCATCTCAGTTAGATTTCAAAGTGAGGCCTTTCTATTATTTAACCCACTCTAGGAGGGTGAGCCCAGACTTGACTCTGGAGGGATTTGTATAGATGTTAAAATGTAAAAAGAAGATAGAGAAAAAACAAGAAGGAGAATTAATGCTGGGTCCCAAGTCTTTTTTTTTTCCCCCTTTACTTACTATTGAATGGACTGTGCCCTTTTCAGGAATCAGGATTAAGGCTACAGAGTTCATGCCCAAGTTACTGGTCTTACCAAGGAGATTTTTGGGTATTTAGTTGATTCTGTTTCCATTACCTTCCTGCAGGCATTGGTTGTACTAGACAGTGATGCCCAAATTGTCTTCCAGGTTGCTTTAGAAAATAAGACATGGGACTCACTTAGCAGCACAGAGTGAGAGTGATTTGCTGTATCTGCAGACCCCAGGAAAAGACAGGGAATTCTCTACTGATAGTTAAAATAGTGTTGTTAGACAAGGATTTGAAGAAATGTTATATAGCTAAGTGAAAGTACTCGATAGGTGCTGTATGGTGACTGGTGGCTAAATAAGCTTTACTTTCTAGAAGATATTAGTTGCTGCTCTATAGTTTTTCAATTTTTTTTTGACAGGGAAAACATTTTTTTAAATCACAAACTCATTTATTTGGTGTATTTCAAAGGTGCAATACTTTTCTTCATGTATCAGTGAAAGAAGTTAGAAATTGACTTCCCAAAAAATCAGCAAATGGCAGACAAATGTCTGTGAAAGTCACAGTCACATATAGTGTGGCCTAGAAAACAGAGGGGCAAGACAGGCTCCACTCACTTTGATGAGTTTCATCAAATACTGGATCTACTCAAGGGTGGAAAGAAAAGGCAATTTTCAAAAAGGAGTATGTTATTAAATGAGGCATTTACTACACTCCTTCCTGAGAGCACCAGATGGGGAACATGTTTTCTAAACTAGATCTAGGAAGTGGATCCATCCTCCTCCCCTTAAGGGCTATCTACTGGTTAATGAATTAAAAAGCAAGACTGAAAAACAAACCGCACACACACTCCCCTCAAAAAAGAGGAGGAAAAAAACAACAACAACAACACACCAAGTTGTCCCAGATTACTCTCCAGGGTGGAACCAGGGAACAGCTTCAACAATTCCAATTAGTTTGTTACAGAGTCATCCATAAGCATGCCTTGCTTTTAAACAAATAATAAAAGAGTTTTAAAACGACAAAACAAAAACTAGTACTAATCACTTTTCTGACAATACACAATTACTCAAAATTAACTAGTACTGGGAGGCAGAAGGGGGGACCATACCTATGGGCCTTGTCCCACACAAGTGCATGTGGGTAGGTACACGGCATTTGTCATTGTTGTAAAAACGAATTTTTTTTCATTTTTATTTTTATTTATTTATTTTTGAGACAGAGTCTCACTCAGTCGCCTAGGCTGGAGTGCAGTGGCACGATCTCGGCTCACTGCAAGCTCCACCTCCTGGGTTCACGCCATTCTCTTGCCTCAGTCTCCCGAGTAGCTAGGACAACAGGTGCCCACCACCACACCCGGCTAATTTTGTCTTTGTATTTTTAGTAGAGACGGGGTTTCACCGTGTTAGCCAGGATGGTCTTGATCTGCTGACCTCGTGATCCACCTGCCTTGGCCTCTCAAAGTGCTGGGATTACAGGTGTGAGCCACTGCGCCTGGCCTATTTTTTATTTTTTGAGATGGAGTTTCGCTCTTGTTGCCCAGGCTGGAGTGCAATGGCACAATCTCGGCTCACTGCAGCCTCCACCTCCTGGGTTCAAGCGATTCTCCTGCCTCAGCCTCCTGAATATCTGGGATTACAGGTACGTACCACCATACCTGACTAATTTTCGTATTTTTAGTAGAGACAGGGTTTTGCCATATTGGCCAGCCTGATCTCGAACTCCTGACCTCAGGTGATCCGCCTGCCTTGGCTTCCCAAAATGCTGGGATTACAGGCTTGAGCCATTGCACCCAGCCTGAATTTTAATTTTTAATCGTTAGTTTGATTTAAACACTGCTTTTAGTATGATGTCGACACCAGCTGTGCAGAAAGGGTGCTGGAGAGATGTTCATAGCAGCACACACCTGTGGCTCTTCTTCGATTCGGGAGGCTCCAGGGCAGCCAATATTGCATCGTCAAATACGTTCTTTTTTTTTTGGAGACGGAGTTTTGCTCTTGTTGCCCAGGCTGGAGTGCAATGGCGAGATCTCAGCTCACTGCAACCTTCGCCTCCCAGGTTCAAGCGATTCTCCTGCCTCAGCCTCCCGAGTAGCTGGGATTACAGGCGCCCGCCACCACGCCCGGCTAATTTTTGTGTTTTTAGTAGAGACAAGGTTTCACCATGTTGGCCAGGCTGGTCTTGAACTCCTGACCTCAGGTGACCAGCCCACCTGAGCCTCCCAAAGTGCTGGGATTACAGGCGTGAGCCACCGCGCCTGGCTGTCAAATACATTCTTTAGGGCTTTCTGTGTGAGTGTAGAACACTCCACAGACCTGATAGCCTTCAGGTCATGGGCCAGCTTTTTAGCAGTCTCCAGAGTGATAGGCTTCTGTTTGTTCTTGGCAAGTTTCTCAATGGTAGAGGGGTCATCTCTGAGATCAGTTTGGGTCCCAACAAGCAAGAAAGGAGTCTTCGGGACAGTTATCTCAGGCACCTACTTTTTTTCACATTTTCTTTTTTTTTTTTTTTTTTTTTTTTTTTGGAGACGGAGTCTCGCTCTGTTGCCCAGGCTAGAGTGCAGTGGCGCAATCTCCGCTCACTGCAAGCTCCGCCTCCTGGGTTCACGCCATTCTCCTGCCTCAGCCTCTCCGAGTAGCTGGGACTACAGGCGCCCACCACTACGCCCGGCTAATTTTTTTATATTTTTAGTAGAGACGGGGTTTCACCGTGGTCTCGATCTCCTGACCTTGTGATCTGCCCGCCTTGGCCTCCCAAAGTGCTGGGATTACAAGCGTGAGCCACCGCGCCCGGCCTTTTTCACATTTTCAAATGAAGATGGAGAGACCACTGAAAAACAGACTAGAAATACATCTGTTTGTGGATAACTCAGCGGTCATAATCTGTCATAATCCTTTGCCCTGCAGTATCAAAAATCCAAGAGTGTATGGTTCTCTACCAATCGTAACTGTAACTGCATAGTTGTCAAAAACTACATTATTCCGATGGAAATTTGTTTGTTGTGTAGGATATCAGGAGACATGTTTTACCAACAGCACCATCACCCATAACACACTTAATTGTCTGCATTGCTGAAATAGTTTTGTATCCACTTTAAATATTTCACATCTCATGTTGACCTCAGCTTCTCCACCGGGGCGTTAGCAGCAGTCTATTTTTTCTATTTTTAGGTATTTTCCTAATTTAAGTCTACAGTTCAGTGTTAGCCAAAGCTCTTAAATATTACTATACAGTAGAAAAAAAGTATAGAAATGTTTTCTGAAAAGAATAAGTTACTTAGTGGGGGTGGGGTTGGGGCTCATGTGATAAATTGGTCTCAAAGTAGTCTTTAACTTTCTAAAATAAAAATCACTCTGTTGTAGCCTAGTGTAAGCGGAATGGATCCGCCTTTCGGGGATGCCTTTCGAAGCCACACCTTTTCGGAACAAACTCTGATGAGCACAGATCTCTTAGCAAACAGTTCGGATCCAGATTTCATGTATGAACTGGTAAGCAGCATTTTCTTGGTTTTCGTCTTGATTGATTTGGGGTAAAAGTTTGTGGGAGAGTTTTTTATTTATAAATGCCTGAAAAAAAAAAGATGTGCTTGGGCCAAGTTTGATTCTTATGATTATACCTAGGGTAATTTTATTTACATTTATTTTTATTTTTATTTTTTTGAGACGGAGTCTCACTCTGTTTCTCAGGCTGTAGTGCAGTGGTGTGATCTTGGCTTACTGCAATCTCCACCTCCCAGATTCAAATGATTCTTCTGCCTCAGCCTCCCAAGTAGCTAGGATTACAGGTGTGTGTCACTACATCCAACTAATTTTTTTTTTTTTTTTTTTTTGGAGACAGAGTCTTGCTGTGTCGTCCAGGCTGGAGTGCAGTGGTGCGATCTTGGCTCACTGCAACCTCCATCTCCTGGGATTAAGCAATTGTTCTACCTCAGCCTCCCAAGTAGCTGGGATCACAGCCACTTGGCACCATGCCCAGCTAATTTTTGCATTTTTAGCAGGGACAGGGTTTCACCACGTTGGCCAGGCTGGTCTCGAACTCCTGACCTCAGGCTCTCCACCTGCTTCGGCCTCCCAAAGTCCTGGGATTACAGGCATGAGTCACTGCGCCCAGCTTAATTTTTGTATTTTTAGTGCAGACAGGGTTTCACCATGTCAGCCAGACAGGTCTTGAGCTCCTGACCTCAGGTGATCCACCCACCTCAGCCTCCCAAAACGCTGGGATTATAGGCATGAGCCATTGTACCTGGCCTACATCTAGTAATTTTAAAAGTATGCAGTTGTTGGCTGGGCACGGTGGCTCACACCTGTAATCCCAGCACTTTGGGAGGCCAAGGCGGGCGGATCATGAGGTCAGGAGATTGAGACTATCCTGGCCAACATGGTGAAACTCCGTCTCTGCTAAAAATACAAAAATTAGCTGGGCATGGTGGTGCGCACCTGTAGTCCTAGCTACTCGGGAGGCTGAGGCAGGAGAATTGCTTGAACCAGGGAGTCAGAGGTTGTGGTGAGCCAAGATCGCCCCATAGCATTCCAGTCTAGCAGACTGGAGTCTCAAAAAGAAAAAAAAGGATGCGGCCGGGTATGGTGGCTCGTGCCTGTAATCCCAACACTTTGAGAGGCCAAGGCGGGTGGATCACCTGCCTGAATTTTAATTTTTAATCTTTAGTTTGATTTAAACATTGCTTTTATTTATTTATCTATTTATTTGGGACAGAGTCTCGCTCTGTACCCCAGGCTGGAGTGCAGTGGCACAATCTCGGCTCACTGCAACCTCTGCCTCCCGGGCTCAAGTGATTCTCCTGCCTCAGCCTTCCGAGTAGCTGGGATTACAGGCATGCACCACCACGCCTGGCTAATTTTTTGTATTTTTAGTAGAGATGGGGTTTCACCATATTGGTCAGGCTGGTCTCAAACTCCTGACCTCGTGATCCACCCACCTCGGACTCCCAAAGTGCTGAGATTACAGGTGTAAGCCACTGCGCCCGGCCTTAAACATTGCTTTTAGTGTGATGCCGACAGCAGCTGTGCAGAAAGGGCTCTGGAGAGATGGTCATAGCCACACACACCTGCAGCTCTTCTTCGATTCTGGAGGCTCCAGGGCAGCCAATATTGCTTCATCAAATACATTCTTTTTTTTTTTTTTTTTTTTTGTTTTTTAGATGGAGTTTCGCTCTTGTTGCCCAGGCTGGAGTGCAATGGCGCAACCTAAAATTAGCTGGGTGTGGTGGTGGGTGCCTGTAATCCCAGCTACTCAGGAGGCTGAGGCAGGAGAATCGCTTGAACCTGGGAGACGGAGGTTGCAGTGAGTGGAGATTGCGCCACTGCACTCCAGCCTGGGCAACAAGAGCAAGACTGTGTCTCAAAAAAAAAAAAATGAATGCATCAAAAATGGTAAGAGATTATCTAAATATCTTCAAATCTAGTTTTTGGTAAAGATAATGGGCTTTTCAGCTGGAAAACATTGAGCAAGGCATATGAATGACATAAAGAATGTGGCACAAAAATAGCAATTCCAAACAGGATCTGCATATACTTATCATTTATTCTTGAGGTAAATAGACACTGAAAATTCATAAGGAAAACATTTTAAAAACAGTTTTAATTACATAAAATTGAAATAACACAAAAATATATAAAAACTGGAAAAACTGAGTGCTCAGATGCATAAATCTACTAAAAATTATTGAATTATCTACTTAATATAGGTTGGTTTTACGGTATGTGAAATTATACTTCAGTAAAGCTGTTAAAACATACACAGACAGGATGGCGCAGTGGTCATGCCTGTAATCCCAGCACTTTGGGAGGCTGAGGCAGGTGGATCACGAGGTCAGGAGTTCAAGACCAGCCTGGCCAAGATGGTGAAACCTCATCTCTACTAAAAATACAAAAAAATTAGCTGGGCCTGGTGGCACGCACCTGTAATCTCAGCAATTTGGGAGAATGAGGCAGAGAATTTCTTTTTTTTTTTTTTTTTTGAGACGGAGTCTCGCTCTCTCACCCAGGCTGGAGTGCAGTGGCGCGATCTCGGCTCACTGCAAGCTCCGCCTCCAGGGTTCACGCCATGAGGCAGAGAATTTCTTAAACCCGGAGGAGGAGGTTGTAGTGAGCCAAGATCGCGCCACTGCATTCCAGCCTGGGTGACAGAGTGAGACTCCATCTCAAAAAAAAAAACAAACCATACACAGACAACACACACACACACACACACACACACACACACACACACACACCAAAAATTAAAGAAAAAAAATAACTCTGGAAGACTGAAAACTTCCTCATTTTCTTCCTGTGCCTCCACCT
This sequence comes from Hylobates moloch, assembly GCF_009828535.3. Classification (NCBI taxonomy): domain Eukaryota; kingdom Metazoa; phylum Chordata; class Mammalia; order Primates; family Hylobatidae; genus Hylobates; species Hylobates moloch. Next base: position 150,270,442 of record NW_026652281.1, read on the forward strand.
TCCAAAACTTTTACCAAAACATAACTAACAGGTTCTTTTCTATGCATATGTAAACATATGTATATAGTTTTTTTGTATATACTTTTTAATTGGATAATATAGATAACAGTTTTCTGTAACTTGCTCTTTTAAAAATAAAAATACATGGTGGGCAGTCTTTCATATTTGTACATTAGAGCTATGCTGTATTCATTTCAATGGCTGCAGAGTCTTAACTGATACTTGAAATTGACATCTCCAGTGGCACACGCCTGTAATCCCAGCAATTTGGGAGGGCAAGGTGGGCGGATCACTTGAGGTCACGAGTTTGAGACCAGCCTGGCCAACATGGTGAAACCCTGTCTCTACTAAAAAAAAAAAAAAAAAAAATCTCTAAAATTCATGAGGAGTATTTTACTCTGCCTGCCCAAGTATTGTTATAAGGTCTTGCAAAAGATCATACCATTCTGTGGCTGAATTCCAACTCTCTTTGGATTGCTCTTTGCCTCTATATTTAAGTTCCCACTAAAAAGATATCTTCTTCTGTAATGAGGGTGTCTTTATTATTTTCATTGTTAATATTTTAAATTCTTCTCTCTCGCATAGCACATTATTTGCTTTTTAATTGAAGTGTCTCCCCCTGCCCCCACCCTACCACCGCTAAGGAGATCCCAAAATTCTTCTAAGATAAGGAAATGTAAACTTTTTTCAGGCAGAATTTTTTTTTTTTTTTTGGAGATGGAGTCTCGCTCTGTCACCCAGGCTGGAGTGCAGTGGCACGATCTCGGCTCACTGCAAGCTCTGCCTCCTGGGTTCACACCATTCTTCTGCCTCAGCCTCCCGAGTAGCTGGGACTACAGGTGCCCGCCACCACACCTGGCTAATTTTTTGTATTTTTTTAGTAGAGATGGGGTTTCACCCTGTTAGCCAGGATGGTCTTGATCTCCTGACTTCGTGATCCGGCCGCCTCGGCCTCCCAAAGTGCTGGGATTACAGGCGTGAGCCACCACGCCTGGCCTCAGGTGGAATGTTTATGGTCAACTCAAGAGCCCTTGATATTTGGATCATACCTGAGCCTCTCAAGGGACACACTTTCCCTCTTTTTTTAATTTAATTTTTAATTGTTTTTTGTTTGTTTTATTTTCATTCTACTTTTTCTTGCCTAAGGAAATGATGGCATTATATGAAATGATAAAGCGTCATGTCAGTAGCCTTTATGTTAAAACAGACCAAAAGTCAAGTATTGATTTATCAGTTTGACATATGGAGGCGAATATTTCCTTCCTGAAATATGATGTGCAATTTCTTTTTTAAAACCTTTCTCAGGATAGAGAGATGAACTACCAACAGAATCCTAGAGACAACTTTCTTTCTTTGGAGGACTGCAAAGACATTGAAAATCTGGAGTCTTTCACAGATGTCCTGGATAATGAGGGTGCTTTAACCTCAAACTGGGAACAGTGGGATACATACTGTGAAGACCTAACGAAATATACCAAACTAACCAGCTGTGACATCTGGGGAACAAAAGAAGTGGATTACTTGGGTCTTGATGACTTTTCTAGTCCTTACCAAGATGAAGAGGTTATAAGTAAAACTCCAACTTTAGCTCAACTTAATAGTGAGGACTCACAGTCTGTTTCTGATTCCCTTTATTATCCCGATTCACTTTTCAGTGTCAAACAAAATCCCTTACCCTCTTCATTCCCTGGTAAAAAGATCACAAGCAGAGCAGCTGCTCCTGTGTGTTCTTCTAAGACTCTGCAGGCTGAGGTCCCTTTGTCAGACTGTGTCCAAAAAGCAAGTAAACCCACTTCAAGCACACAGATCATGGTGAAGACCAACATGTATCATAATGAAAAGGTGAACTTTCATGTTGAATGTAAAGACTATGTAAAAAAGGCAAAGGTAAAGATCAACCCAGTGCAACAGAGCCGGCCATTGTTGAGCCAGATTCACACAGATGCAGCAAAGGAGAACACCTGCTACTGTGGTGCAGTGGCAAAGAGACAGGAGAAAAAAGGGATGGAGCCTCTTCAAGGTCATGCCACTCCCGCTTTGCCTTTTAAAGAAACCCAGGAACTATTACTAAGTCCCCTGCCCCAGGAAGGTCCTGGGTCACTTGCAGCAGGAGAGAGCAGTAGTCTTTCTGCCAGTACATCAGTCTCAGATTCATCCCAGAAAAAAGAAGAGCACAATTATTCTCTTTTTGTCTCCGACAACTTGGGTGAACAGCCAACCAAATGCAGTCCTGAAGAAGATGAGGAGGACGAGGAGGATGTTGATGATGAGGACCATGATGAAGGATTTGGCAGTGAGCATGAACTGTCTGAAAATGAGGAGGAGGAAGAAGAGGAAGAGGATTATGAAGATGACAAGGATGATGATATTAGTGATACTTTCTCTGAACCAGGTATTATAATGCTTGCAAGCTTACCAGACCTTTGTATTACTATTTTGAAATAGAAAGGTTTTTGTTTCTATTTTGTTTGGATAATTTCTTTATTTTAGTTTGGGAATTAAATGACTTAAACCTTGACTTGGATATGTAATTGGTTTTTCTATTCAAATAGCTCTAAAATGATCGCTTTTGCTCACATAGGGATTCATAAGCTGATTCCTTGAGGGCTTATTTTTTATTATTTTATTTCTTATTTTAAAAATTAAAATAGAGATGGGAGCTTGCCACTGTGCCCAGCTGAGGACTTATTCTTAATGTATCTTATGTTAAGTGACCTGTTTTGTCACTCTCTTGAGCATTTATGCAAAGACACCAGTAATTTATTGGTTTAAAAAATATTCCTGTTTAGGGCCAGGCGCAGTGGCTCACGCTAGTAATCCCAGCACTTTGGGAGGCCGAGGTGGGTGGATCACCTGAGGTCACAAGTTAAAGACCAGCCTGGCCAACACGGCGAAACCCTGTCTCTACTAAAAATACAAAAATTAGGTGTGGTGGCACGAACCTGTAATCCCAGCTACTCCGGAGGTTGAGGCAGGAGAATCACTTGAATCCAGGAGGCTGAGATTGTGGTGAGCTAACATCGCGCCATTGCACTCCAGCCTGGGCAACAAGAGTGAAAGTCTGTCTCAATAACAACAAAAAATAATAAATAAAAATATTACTGTTTATACATGTGTCTCTATTATAGTTGAGATAAGTTAGGAGTATATAGAATGTTGAACCAAGTGATGATGGTTTATACTACTCATGCCAATACCCAACAAAGTCTATTTATGAATAATGTAAAAGAGAGCATTTTCTTTGTGTCTGCTAACATTTTAATTTACATCATATTTTCCTATTTAAGAAAAATACATGCTGTAATTTGGTGAGCATGAAGGAGACTCTGCTTTATTTATATACAGCGCATATAAATAAAAGGGACAAAGAAAATGAAATCTCTGGGGGAACTGGTTCACTTTAGCATTTACATGCTTGGGCTTTTGGCGCTGTTGGCTTGTGCAGTTTATTTATAAAAATAGTATTGCTAAGTGGCACATGGTTGAAAATGCACAAAGAAGTAAAGATCTTCAAATTTAAGCTGAAGTTATTTTCTTCAAAAATATTGTTGGTACTAACTCTGCATGAAAACTAAGTTATTATTATAAAAAAAACTATCAAAGAGAGCCCTTTTGTTATAATGATGATTGCTGGAATTTCAGGCAGTATAAACATAGATATTTAATTTTCTGAAAGGCGTTTAAAGCATAATACCTATATTGTAACTAATGAAACATTATTATTACTAAAAGAATTTTTCCTTTGGTGAAATCTTTCTGTTACACAAATGCTTAGATTTATGCATTTGACACAAACAAATTTTTTGATTTGGGTGGAGTTTCAGGTAAGTAAAAGGTACTTGAATATGGAAGAAAAGGGTTTGTGCCTTCTTCATTGGTTTACTGTACAACTCTATATAGTCTAGGTAGAATAATTGTCTTTTTACAATACATACAGGAAAATTTTTCTCTTGGCAAGTGAATGAAATCTGCTTTGAGATGTTTCAAGGAGACTTGACTTTGTAGGTAGGGGTAATTTATATAACTCCCTGCACTTGGAAGATCATAGTGCTGTTCATGAGTGGTCCTTAAAGTCTTGACAGGTCGATCCTGTTGCTTTGAGTCTCGTATTTAGGAGTAGGGGAAGGGTGAGACAGAGAGGGTGGGTAATTAAGGGAAATGGCAAACGTGGGGAAGGAAATGCCTTTAGCAGCTGGTGCTTAAAGGAATATATAGATCAGAAGGAGTCAGTAAATCCTACCATCACCAAGGCAGCAAGGACTGTATTATCTACCTGACTTTTGATTGTAGTTTTGCTTTTCTTTGACTTTCCCCCCCAACTTTATTGAGGTATGTTTGGCAAATAAAAATTGTATATGTTTAAAGTGTACAACATGTTTTTACATATGTATACGTTGTGAAATGATTACCAAAATCAGGCTAATTAACATACCCATCACTTCACATAGTAGGGTGGTAAGAACATTTAAGATCTACTCTCTTAACAAATTTGGCCTACACAATACAGTTGTTGTTGTTGTTTTTGAAACAAGATATGGCTCAATTGCCTAGGCTGGAGTGCAGTGGCACAATCTTGGTTCACTGCATCCTCTGCTTCCCTGGCTCAAGCCACCCTCCCACCACAGCCTTCCAAGTAGCTAGGACCACAGGCGTGCGCCATCATGCCCAACTAATTTTTGTATCTTTTGTTGAGATGGGGTTTTGCCATGTTGCCCAGGCATGTCTTGAACTTGTGAACTCAAGCCACCTGCCGGTCTCAGCCTCCCCAAAGTGCTGGAATTACAGGCGTGAGCCACCACACCCAGCCCAGTATTGTTATCTGTAGTCACAATGCTATATATTAGATCTCCAGAGCTTATTCATCCTGCATAACTGAAACTGTACCTTTTGGCCAACATCTTCCCATTTCCCCCACCCACCAGCCCCTGGCAACCTCCATTCTACTTTCTACCCTCTGATCCTGAGTTTGACTTTTTTTCTAAGATTTCGCATATAAATGGGATCATGCTGTATTTGTCTTTCTGTGCCTGGCTTATTTAACTTAGCATGGTGTCTTCCAGGTTCATCCATGTTATCACAAAGACAGGATTTCCTTTCTTTTTAAGGCTGAATAATATTCCTGTGTTTGTGGGCATGTGCCTATAACTCTCACATTTTCTTTGTGTATATATTCATTGTTGGCCCCTTTGTTGATTCCTTATCTTGGATTATGTGAATACTGTTGCAATGAACATAGGAATGCAGATATCTCTTCAAGATACTGACTTTATTTATTTTGGCTGTATCCCCAGAAGTGGGATTGCTGGATCATATGATCGTTCTATTTTTAATTTTTTGAGGAACTTCCATGCTGTTTTCCATAATGACTGTACCAATTTACATTCCCACCAATAGTTTACAAGAGTTCTCTTTTTTCCACATCCTCAACAACACTTGCTTTCATTTATCTTTTTGATAATAGCCATGCCGACAGGTATGAGGTGATATCTCATTGTGGCTTTCGTTTGTATTTCTCTGATGATTAGTGGTATTGAGCATGTTTTCATATACTTGTTGGCCATTTGGATGTCTTTTTAAAAATGTTTATTCAGGTCCTTTGCCCATTTTTTAATTGGATTGTTTTCTTGCTATTACATTGTTTGGGTTCCTTGTATATTTTGGATATTAACTCCTTATCAGATGTATGGTTTGCAGATATTTTTCTTTCATTTCGTAGGTAGTCTCTTCACTCTGTTAATTGTTTATTTTGCTCTGTGGGAGCTTTTTGGTTTGATGCAATCTCATTTGTTTATTTTTGCTTTTGTTGCCAGTGCTTTTGGAGTTATATATTTAAAAAATCATTGCCCAGACCAATGTCAAGAATCCTTTTTCATGTTTTCTCCTAGTATTTTTATTGTTTAGTTCTTATGTTTAAGTCTTTAATCCATTTCGAGTTGATTTTTTAATATGGTATGAGATAAGGGTCTCCAATTTCATTATTTTGCCTTTGAATATCCAGTTTTCCCATAACTATTTATTGAAGAGACTGTCCTTTACTTATTGTTGTTTCTGGCACCTTTCCCAAGGATTAATTAATTGGACATAATGTGGGAATTTATTTCTGGGCTCTCTGTTTCATTGGTGTATATGTCTGTTTTTATGCCAGTACCATATTGTTATAATTACTATAGCTTTTTTTTTTTTTTTTTTTTTTTTGAGACAGAGTCTCGCTCTGTTGCCCAGGCTGGAGTGCAGTGGCGCGATCTGGGCTCACTGCAAACTCCGCCTCCCAGGTTCACGCCATTCTCCTGCCTCAGCCTCCCGAGTAGCTGGGACTACAGGCGCCAGCCACCATGCCCAGCTAATTTTTTTGTATTTTTAGTAGAGACGGGGTTTCACCGTGTTAGTCAGGATGGTCTCGATCTCCTGACCTCGTGATCTGCCCGCCTCAGCCTCCCAAAGTGCTGGGATTACAGGCGTGAGCCACTGCACCCAGCCTATGGTGAAGTCTTTAGGGTTTTCTAGATACAAGATCATGTCATCTACTGAGACAATTTCTTTTCCTATTTGGATGCCTTTCCTTCTTTGTTTTCTTTTTTTTTTTCTTTTTGAGAAGGAGTCTCACTCTTTCACCCAGGCTGGAGTGCAGTGGCGCGATCTCGGCTCACTGCAGGCTCCGCCCCCCCGGGGTTCACGCCATTCTTCTGCCTCAGCCTCCCACGTAGCTGGAACTACAGGCACCCGCCACCTCGCCCGGCTAATTTTTTGTATTTTTAGTAGAGATGGGGTTTCACCATGTTAGCCAGGATGGTCTCGATCTCCTGACCTCGTGATCCCCCCGCCTTGGCCTCCCAAAGTGCTGGGATTACAGGCGTGAGCCACCGCACCCGGCCTCCTTCTTTGTTTTCTTTCTTTCCGTGCCTCCCTTCCCTCCCTTCCTCTCTTCCCTCCCTCCCTCTCTTCCCTCCTTCCCTCCGTTCCTTTTCTCTTTCCTTTTCCCTTCCCTTCCCCCCCCCCCCCCCTCCTCCCCTTCCTCCCCCCCCTCCCCTCCCCCTCCCCTCCCCTTCCCTTCCCTTTCCTTTCCTTTCCTTTTGCATAATTTCTCTAGATAGGACTTCCAGTATTATCGATATATATGGAATAGTAGTTGAGAGAATGGGCATCCTTGTCTTGTTCCTGGTCTTAGAGGAAAAGCTTTCAGGTTATCATCACTGAGTATGATGTTAGCTATGCGTTTGTTGTGTATGGCCTTTATTATGTTGAAGAATGTTCCTTTTATATGTAATTTGTTAAATTTTTTTTATCATGAAAGCATGTTGAATTTTTTAAAGCAAATTCTTTCAGATCTTGAAGCATGTTGAATTTTGTCATGCGTTCTTTCCATATCTATTGAGATGATCATATTGTTTTTATCCTTCAGTCCGTTAATGTGGTATATCATTGATTGATTTGCATATATTGAATCATCCTTGCATCTCAAAGATAAATCCCACTTAATCATGATGTATGATCCTTTTAATGTGCTGTTGAATATGGCTTGCTAGTATTTTGTTGAGGATTTTTGCATCCATGTCCATCAGGGATACTGGCCTGTGATTTTCTTACCTCGTGTGTTCTTGTTTGGTTTTGGTATCATGGTAATACTGGCCTCATAAAATGAGTTTGGAAATGTTCTCTCCTCTACATTTCTTTGGAAGTATTAGAGAAGGATTGGTATTAATTCTTCCTTCAATATTTGGTAGAATTTACTAGTGAAGGCCGGGCGCGGTGGCTCACGCCTGTAATCGCAGCACTTTGGGAGACCAAGGCGGGCGGATCACGAGGTCAGGAGATCGAGAGCATCCTGGCTAACACGGTGAAACCCCGTCTCTACTAAAAACACAAAAAAATTAGCTGGGCGTGGTGGCGGGTGTCTGTAGTCCCAGCTACTCTGGAGGCTGAGGCAGGAGAATGGCGTGAACCCGGGAGGCGGAGCTTGCGGTGAGCCGAGACCGCGCCATTGCCCTCCAGCCTGGGCGACAGAGCGAGACTCCGTCTCAAAAAAAGAAAAAGAATTTACTAGTGAAGTCAGCAGGCCCTTGGCTTTAGTTCATTGAGAGTTTTTGTTTGTTTGAGATGGAGTCTTGCTCTGTCACCCAGGCTGGAGTGCAGTGGCATGATCTTGGCTCACTGCAATCTTCGCCTCCCGGGTTAAGTGATTCTCCTACCTCAGCCTCCCGAGCAGTTGGGACTACAGGCACTCACCACCATGCCTGGCTAATTTTTGTATTTTTAGTAGAGATGAGGTTTCGTCATGTTGGCCAGGCTAGTCTGGAACTCCTGACCTCAGGTGATCTGCCCGCCTCGGCCTCCCAAAGTGCTGGGATTACAGATGTGAGCCCTCGTGCCCGACCGACAGTTTTTGATTACTGATTCAGTATTCTTTCTTGTTATTGGTTTGTTCAGCTTTTCTATTTTTTTCATGATTCAGTCTTGGTATGTTTCTAGGAAGTTATCCATTTCTTCTAGGTTATTCAATTTGTTAGTGTATAATTGTTTACAGTAGTCCTTAATGATTCTTTGCATTTCTGTGGTATTAAATCTGATTTCTCCTCTTTCATTTATAATTTTATTGAGTCTTCTTTTTTCTTAATTTAGCTAAAAGTTTGTGAATTTTGTTTTCATTTCAACAAAAAACTCTTCATTGATCTTTTCTATTTTTTTTAGTGTCTAATTCATTTATTTCTGCTTTGATCTTTGTTATTTTCTTCCTTCTGCTAACTTTGGGTTAGTTTGTTCTTCTTTTTCTACTTCCTTGAGGTGTAAAGTTTGGTTGTTTATTTGAGATCTTTTTTTTTTTCCTTGATGTAGGTATTTATTACCATAAGATTCCCTCTTGGATTTGCTTTTGCTTTATCCCGTAAGTTTTGATATGTTATGTTTCCATTTTTGTTTGTCTCAACATATTTTTGTATTCCTCTTTTGATTTCTTCTTTGACCCATTGGTTGTTCAGGAGTGTGTTGTTTAATTTCTATATATTTGTCAATTTTCCAATTTTCCTTTTTTTTGGAGACAGAGTCTCGCTCTGTTGCCCAGGCTGGAGTGCAGTGGCGCGATCTTGACTCACTGCAAGCTCCGCCTCCCGGGTTCAGCCATCCTGCCTCGGCCTCCTGAGTAGCTGGGACTACAGGTGCCTGCCACTACGCCCAGCTAATTTTTTGTATTTTTTAGTAGAGACGGGGTTTCATTGTGTTAGCAAGGATGGTGTCGATTTCCTTCTGATTTCCTTCTGATTTCTAGTTATACCGTTGCCAAAATATCATACTTGGTATTATTTCAGTCTTCTTAAATTTGTTAAGTAAGACTTATTTTGTGGCCTAACATATGATCTAAACTAGAGAATGTTCTGTTTGTGCTTGAAAAGAGTATATATTCTGCTGCTGTTGGAGGGAATGTTCTATATATGTCTGTTAGGTCCATTTGGTCTGAAGTGTTATTCAAATCCATTGTTTTCTTAATTGATATTCTGATGACCTATCCATTGTTGAAAATGGAGTGTTGAAGTCCCCTATATTACTGTCTGTTTTTTCCTTTAGTTCTATTAATATTTGGTTCATTTACTTAGGCACTTTGATATGGGAGTACATATATTTACTATATAACCTCTTGATAAATCAACAAACCCTTTTTTATTATATAAAGACCTTCTTTGTCTTGTGACAGTTGTTAATCTTTTTACTGTTTTTTTTTTTTTTTTTGGAGACAGAATCTTACTCTGTTACCCAGGCTGCTGGTGTGCACCAATACTATCACAGCTCACTGCAGTCTCAACTACTTGGGCTCCAGCAGTACCACTCCTTCAGCCTCCTGAGTAGCTGGGACTATAGGTGTGTGCCACCTCTTGTGACAGTTTTTGATTTAACATCTATTTTGTCTGATATAAGTATAGCCAGCTCTGTCCTTTTTGGTTGCCATTTCCATGGAATATCTCTTTTCATTTCTTCACTTATAGCTTACATGCATCCTTTTTATTTTTTTGAGACAGGGTCTTACTCTGTTGCCCAGGCTGGAGTGTAGTGGTACAATCACTGCTCACTACAGCCTTGACCTGCCAGACTCAAGCAGTCTTCCCACCTCAGCCTCCCGAGTAGTTAGGACTACAGGCATGCACCCCCATACCCAGCTAATTTTTGTATTGTTTATAGAGATGAGGTCTCCCTATGTTGCCTAGGCTGGTCTCGAACTTCTGGGCTCAAGTGATCTGCCTGCCTTGGCCTCTCAAAGTGTTGGGATTACAGGTATGAGCCACTATGCTTGGCTATATGCATCCTTAAAGCTAAAGTGATTTTCTTGTGGGCAACATAGAGTTGGTTCTTGGTTTTCTATTCATTCAGCCACTCTATATCTTTTTACTGGGTATTGATAGGTAAGGATTTACTGTTACCATTTTGTTAATGTTTTCTGACTGTTATATAGTCCTTTTGTTACTTCCTCTCTTGCACTCTTCCTCTGTGATTTGTTGTTTTTTTGTAGTGGTATGCTTCGATTCCTTTTTCTTTATCTTTTGTGTTATCTATACTACAGATTTTTCTTTGTGATTACCATGGGGCTTACATAAAACACAAGTCTTTTTTAAGCTGGTAATAGTTTAACTTCGGCTATGTATAAAATCTCTACACTTTACACTTTTTATTGATACCACAGTTAACATCTTTTCATATTGTGTATCCCTTAAGAAATTATTTTATATATAGCTTTTTTTTTTTTTTTTTGAGACAGAGTCTTGCTCTGTCATCCAGGCTGGAGTGCACTGGGACAGTCTTGGCTCACTGCAACCTCCTCCTCCCAGGTTCGAATGATTCTCCTGCCTTAGCCTCCCAAGTAGCTGGGATTACAGGCACCTGCCACCACATCTGGCTAATCTTGTGTGTGTGTGTGTGTGTGTGTGTGTGTGTATATATATATATATATATATATATATATATATATTTTTTTTTTTTTTTCACTAAGGATTCATCATGTTGGCCAGGCTGGTCTCGAACTCCTGACCTCAAGTGATCTGCCCACCTTGGCCTTCCAAAGTGCTGGGATTACTAGTGTGAGTCACCACGCATAGCCAAAATTATTTTATATGTAGTTATTTTTAATGCCTTTTTAACTTTTATACTAGCATTAAAAGTGTTTTGCACACCACCATTACAGTATTAGAGCATTCTGAATATGACTGTTCTTATTTTTACACAGTGAATTTTATACTTTCATGTTTTCTTTTCTTTTTTTTTTTTGAGATGGAGTCTCACTCTCTCGCCCAGGCTGGAGTGCAGTGGCGTGATCTCGGCTCACTGCAACTCCACCTCCCGGGTTCAAGCGATTCTCCTGCCTTAGCCTCCTGAGTAGCTGAGATTACAGGCGACCACCACCATGCCCGGCTAATTTTTATATTTTTAGTAAAGACAGGGTTTCACCATGTTGGCTCAGCTAGTCTCAAACTCCTGACCTCAGGTGATCCACCCACCTTGGCCTCGAAAAGTGCTGGGATTACAGGCGTGAGCCACCGCCGCCCCCTCCCCCACCATATGTTTTCATGCTGTTAGTTAGCATCCTTTCATTTCAACTTGAAGAACTCCTATTAACATTTCTTGTAAAACAGTCCTACTGGTGATGAACTCCCTCAGCTTTTGTTTTCTGGGAAAGTCTTTTTTGTTTTCCCTTGAGAGAGAGGGTCTTACTATGTTACTCAGGCTGGTCTTGAACTCCTGAGCTTAAGCAATCTTCCCAGTTCAGTCTCTTGAGTAGCTGGAACTACTGATGTGCATCATCATGCCCAACTTAGGAAAGCTTTTATTTATTTTTTTCATTTGTGAAGGACAGCTTGCTTGCTGGATATGGTGTTCTTTGTAGGGTGTTTTTGTTTGTTTGTTTGTTTGTTTTCTTGAGACAGGGTCTTACTCTTGCTCAGGCTAGAGTGCAATGGCGTGATCCCAGCTCACTGCACCCTCAATATCCTGGGCTCAAGCAATCCTTCCACCTCAGCCTCCCAAGTAGCTGAGGTATATGCCACCACATCCAGCTAATTTTTGTATTTTTTTGTAGAGATGGGGTTTTACCGTGTTACCCAGGCTGGTCTTATACTCCTGGGCTGAAGCATTTTACCCGCCTTGGCCTCCCAGAGGGCTGGGATTACTTGCATGAGCCACCGTGCCCAGCCTAGTGGTTTTTTTTTCTTTCAGCACTTTGAATATGTTATCTCACTCTCTTCTAGCCTTTAAGGTTTCTGCTGAGAAAACCACTGACAGTCTTATGAGAGTTTCATTGTATATGACAAGTTGCTTTTCTCTTGCTGCTTTCAAAAGTCTCTTTTTGTCTTTGACTTTCCAGAATTTGATTATAATGTGTCTTAGTGAAGTCTTTTTTTTTTGTTGTTAAGACGAAGTCTTGCCACTCTGTCACCCAGGCTGGAGTGCACTGGCATCATCTTGACTCACTGCAACCTCTGCCTCCTGGGTTCAAGTGATTCTCCTGCCTCAGCCTCCTGAGTAGCTGGGATTACAGGCGCCCACCACCATACCTAGCTAATTTTTGTATTTTTAGTAGAGACGGGGTTTCACCATGTTGATCAGGCTGGTCTTGAACTCCTGACCTCAGGTGATCTGCCCCCATTGGCCTCCCAAAGTGCTGGGATTACAGGTGTGAGCCACCGTGCCCGGCCTGTCATTATTACTTTAAATAAGCTTTCTGCCCCTTTCTCTTTCTTTACTCTTTTCACTATTCCTATAATGTGCATTTCATTTTGCTTGATGGTGTCCTATAAATCCTGTAGGCTTTCTTTATTCTTTTTCATTCCTTTTTCTTTTTGTTCCTCTAACTGGATAATTTCAAATGACCTGTCTTGGAGCTCACTGCTTCTTTCTTCTGTTTGATCAAGTCTTCTGTTGAATTGCCCTATGGAATTTTTCAGTTTAGTCCTTGTGTTCTTCAGCTCTAGATTGCATTTAGTTGTCTATGTTCTCTTGTTGCTCACTGAGCTTCTTTAATACAATTATTTTGAATTCTTTGTTAGGAAGTTCATAGATGTGCATTATTTTGGATCAGTTGCTGGTGCTTAATTTTCTTCCTTTGCTAGTGTCATTTGTCCCTGATTATTTGTGATCCTTATGGCCTTGAATTGGTGTCTGTACATTTAAACATGTGGGCACCTCTTCCAGTCTTTATAGACTGGCTTTGCCAAGGAAAGCCCTTCACTTGTCAGGTCATCTAGAGGTTCTGGGTGGGCTTCCTGAAGGGCTTTGCAGGCAAGTTTGCTCCTGGAGTCCTTGGGTAGGCTGGCCTATTGCTGGAGTCAGCGGGCAGGTAGGCCTGAGGCTTGGGTCTGTGGAGGTCATCCTGGTGCCTGGAACTGTGGAAGCAGGCCTGGAGCCTGGATCATTTGGGGTCAGTCTGAAACCTGGGTCCATAGGAGCTGACCTGGCAGTGGGGTGGGCTTTGAGTCTGAATCCACGAGAACTTACCTGGCACCTGTATCTGTGGGAGTGGACTTGGTCCTGACTCCACAGGCACCAGCGTGGCTTGGGGGTCTATTGGGGCAGGCCTGTCAACTAGGACTGTGGGTGTGAGCCTGGAGTCCAGGACTCCAGGGATGGATGGGCCCTGAGTCTAGGTCTGCAGCTGCTGGCTTGGTGCTGGGGTAGACCTGTAACCAGGTTCTGTTGGGGCTAGCTTGGGTCCATGGGAACCATTTTGGAGCTTGGGGCCATACTTTTCTTTGACCTTTAACTCCACTCTAAATTCATCCTTGATCCCTTGACTTCATTCCCTCTGGATGTGTTGAGAGATAAGGAGGTCTGTGAAGGGAGATCACATGGTTAATTGATCGCCATTTTTATTTTCTCATCCCTTTGACTGTCACAGGGAGGCAGAACTAGTCACATGTCACATTTTCTTCCCTTGACCCTTGTAGGAGAAGCCTTATTTGTTAGCATGTTGCTCTTACATAACAAGACAGTGGCTTTATACATTAGCTGGCATTTGGCAGGGTCAAGTTCTCTTCTTGGACCTATTTGACAATTATCCCAAATTTGTGGATGGCATTTAATTCATTCACTTTCAGTTGACTTGAAGTAAAACCCTTTTGGTTAATGTTATTTGGACAGTTCTCACAAATGTTAATGAGCAGCATGCTTTCACCACAAAATTGTGTTAATTTTGTGGTATTATTTGGGCTTTATTCACATTTGCTAGTAAAATTTTCTCCTTTTCCTAGAAGAGCTGAACAAGTGACTTTAAAGATGCAAAAGTGAGTTACTGGTGAGAAACGGGAAGAAATTCTTTGTAGCAAAAGAGTAAGGATAGCTATAGTTTCTTCAGTGCTAGTTTAGGGTGGATTGATTGGTTTAATTTATAGCTGACAGTTTACAAAGGCCCTTTTGTGATGACTAGCTCCCTTGATGCTGTTTCTTGGCACTTGGCTACAACAGTTCATGAGCCTACAAAGTTTCAGGAAAGGTGCAAAATGGAGTTTTAGTCTATTTTCTGGATTGGCTCCCAAATTTTAATAGAGCCTTTTCTGTGGACAGGCTACAACTGTTTGGGGTCATGAAATTACATGATTGTAAGGCTAAGAATGGGCTCCCAGAATGAGAATTTATTTTGTAATTTTCACTAAACATTTTCACAGTTAACTTTACCAGCTTATTGACAGTAGTCTGTACTAACCAGAGATGTGTGATTGAAATTTTAGGCAGTAAATGTGGTATTTGTTACTTTTTTTGGTAATCATGTCAGATAGGAATGAGTTAGATCAGTATGATGATCTATCACATGAAAAGAAAAGGGAAAGATCTTAATGGGAAACGTTGCATTAAACAAAATCATGGATTTGTTTTAAAAAATTTTGAGTGCCTACTTTTGTGGCAAGCACTGTGTATATTAGGTATTGGCTATACAGAGATGAAAAAAGTAGACATCTTCATGGAACTTAGTGTTAAGTGGGTTTATTTACTGTGATGATTTCTTAGTCTTTTAACATGTCTATGTGTACTGTGATTTGGCAAGAGAGATATGCAGGATGAGAGATTTTAAAACTTACCTGACTGCAGAATTCACCTCAGGTAAAACCATATCTTATGGTAACAGTGTTCTTCAGAACCTAGTTTGAGAAATATTTAATGACCCTAAATTCAAGACCAGTGATCTTGGGGCATAATTTTTTTTCATTCTGTTTGATCATTGAATACAGTCTCTGTATTGAAAGGTGGGTGGTGGCTGGGCATGGTAATTCATGCCTGTAATCTTAGCACTTTGGGAGGCTGAAATGGGAAGATTGCTTGAGCCCGAGTTCGAGACCACCCTGGGCAACAAAGGGAGACTCCTGTCTCTACAAAAAATACAAAAATTAGCCCAGTGTATTGGTGTGTGCCTGGAGCCTTAGCTACTCAGGAGGCTGAGGTGGGAGGATTGCTGGAGCCCAGGAGGTCGAGGCTGTAGTGAGTTGTGATCACACTGCTGCATTCCAGCCTGGGTGACAGAGCAAGTCACAGTCCGAAGAAAGGTGGATGGCTTTAGGCAACAAATTCAGAGAGAGAGAGAGTGTGTGTGTGTGTGTATGTATGTTTGTGATGGTGAATTTATGGTGTATGCTATTAGAAAATATTATATTAAGTCAGAGAAAACTGATGGCTTTTAAATACTTGTGGGAAAAAGGCTGAAGACCTATAGGTAATAAAACTAGTAACTAATTTGGGTGGGACAGAAGAAAAAAAAATCTTCATGATTCTTTAAACTTAACATGAAATATATGCAGGAAAAAATTATTCAGATCATTTAATTAGGCACAAGAAAAGTGGGAAGCCCTGAGACACCTTGAGTTGTGGGGCCTGACTTAGTCCCAGCTGTGCCAAATCATATCAAGTCTCCATGAGCATTGTAGTTCGTATAAATGGAGCTAACAACCTCCTTCCTAACCAGGGACAGTGATTTGCCAGAGATCCAGGCCCCCACAGAGAGGCAAAGGTAGTTACTATCTAAGGGAGTATATCAAATAAAGTATCCAGGAGGATGGTATGTGTATATATGTGTGTGTGTGTGTGTGTGTGTGTGTGTGTGTGTACACACACAGCTGAAGAAGCTGTATATAAATTTTTTTCTCTTATGCTTTGGGCTGGGATAGGCTTAAGTGTGGAACACCCAATTACTAACATTGATAGGAAGGTGGGAGTGTTTTGGTTGGTGCATCTGCCTGTGTTGAGGTGTTCACAGTCAAACTAGGGTAATCTTGTGAGCCAGTAATTTTTGCCTACCTAGTGTAACAGGGGCCTTTTTATTATTTATTTATTTATTGAGACAGAATCTTGCTGTTGTTGCCCAGGCTGGAGTGCAGTGGTATGATCTCGTCTCACTGCACTCCACCTCCTGGGTTCAAGTCTTCTCCTGCCTCAGCCTCCTGAGTAGCTGGGATTACATGTGTACGCCACCATGCCCAGCTGATTTTTGTATTTTTAGTAGAGATGGTTTCGCCATGTTGGACAAGCTGGTCTTGAATTCCTGACCTCATGTGATCTACCCACCTCGGGCTCCCAAAGTGCTGGGATTACAGGTGTGAGCCACCGTGCCTGGCCATGAGGGCCTTTTGTTTATTTATTTTTGTATTTTTAGTAGAGGTGGGGTTTCATCGTGTCAGCCAGGATGGTCTCGATCTCCTGACCTTGTGATCCGCCTGCCTCGGCCTCCCAGAGTGCTGGGATTACGGGCATGAGCCACCGTGTCTGGCCACAAGGGCCTTTTTAAAGGCCATTTCTGTCGGCAACATATGGCCCTTGCATCTTTTCCAAAACTAGGTTGATAACTAGAACAAAATAAATCCTACAATTTGAAAAGAAACATAAGCACAAATAAATAGGCCAAAGCCATTGCTTTATTCTAATATAGTTTTTAAAAATTAGACTTCTAGAAATGATTGTGTCACTCAACTTGTGCATCATTTTTTAAGAAGAGCCTAAGGGGCCTGGCGTGGTGGCTCACACCTGTAATCTCAGCACTTTGGGAGGCCGAGGTGGGTGGATCATGAGGTCAGGAGATCGAAACCATCCTGGCTAACACGATGAAACCCCGTCTCTACTAAAAAATAGAAAAAATTAGCCGGGCGTGGTGGTGGGTGCCTGTAGTCCCAGCTACTCGGGAAGCTGAGGCAGGAGAATGGTGTGAACCTGGGAGGTGGAGCTTGCAGTGAGCCAAGATCGTGCCACTGCACTCCAGCCTGTGTGACGGAGCAAGACTCCATCTCAGAAAAAAAGAGCCTAAGGGTCACCATCACACTGCTTGCTGTTTTGTTTTAAACTACCACGTGTGTACTAATAAAATGCTGTTAACACCAGCAGTGCTACAAAAGCTTGTCTTAACTCTTGCTCAGAAATCATTCTGCTTTCCAAATTGATTCTGTTTTTTAAAGTCATGTTTATTGTGGTATAATTTTCACAGTAAAATTCACCCCTCTTACAGTGTACACTTCTATGAGTTTTGACAAATCATGTAATCATGTAACCACCACTAATACAGAATAGTTTGATCACCCCCCAAAATTCCCTATTTTATTTTATGTTATGTTATGTTATGTTACTGAGATAGAGTCTTGCTCTTGTTGTCCAGGCTGTAGTGCAATGGCACAATCTTGGCTCACTGCAACCTCTACCTCCCGGATTCAAGCGATTCTCCTGCCTCAGCTTCCCGAGTAGCTGGGATTACAGGCACCCACCACCATGCCTGGCTAATTTTTGTATTTTTAGTAGAGATGAGGTTTCGCCATGTGGGCCAGGCTGGTCTCGAACTCCTGATCTCAGGTGATCCGCCCACCTTGGCCTCCCAAAGTCCTGGGATTACAGGCGTGAGCCACCACACCCGGCCCCTTATGTTCTTTTATAGTCATCCCTTTCCTCCACTGCCAATCCCTGGCAACCACTGTGTCCATATAGTTTTGCCTTTTCCAGAGTAGCATATAAATGGAAGCATGCTCTTGATTCATTCTTTGTCTGGAGAAAACTTAGTTCCTCAAAGCAAACACATCATCACCTTCTTATGTTTTCAGGAAGGAAAAATGACCATTTTACTTATGGTCAATGCTGCCCAAGTTTTCCTGGTTACCTTAGGTTTGGATTGTGTACATTCTTTGCACAGCCCATTCCCTCTTGTTCATGTACCTAGCATTAATGATGTGGAGTACATCAGAGGTGGCCATTCTCTGAGGTATTTTAGATTTATAGGTCATTCAATACTGGGTCTGACCAACAGTTCTAGCAACTCAGAATTAAGTATTTTCTGAAACTTCTATTAGGAAAATCCCCCCTTCTTAAACAGTGATGTTAATACAAATAGCTTTCAATAAAATATTAACTGGAATAGGCATATAAGTTTTTTATCTGATAGGCAGTGTGAGAACTGTCATCTTTTATACTTTTCCAAAAGAAGTAGCGTGACAGGTAAGAAGAAAACTAATGCTGCCACATAGAATTCTGCCCAGTAGAACACCATCATAGAAATGTATATAGCCGGGCTAGGCATGGTGGCTCATGCCTGTAATCCCAGCACTTTCAGAGGCTGAGGCCAGAGGACTGCTTGTGAACCCAGGAGTTTGAGACCAGCCTGGCAACATAGTGAGACCTCTGTCTCTACAAAATTTTTTTTTTTTAGAGACAGAGTCAGAGTCTCATTCTGTTGCCCAGGCTGGAGTACTGTGGCACAATCTCGGCTCACTACAACCTCTGCCTCCTGGGTTCAAGTGATTCTTGTGCCTCTGCCTCCCGAGTAGCTGGGATTGCAGGCGTGCACCACCACGCCCTGGCTAATTTTTGTATTTTTTAGTGGAGACAGGGTTTTGCCATGTTGGCCAGGTTGGTCTCAAACTCCTGACCTCAGGTGATCTACCTATCTCGGCCTCCCAAAGTGCTGGGATTACAGGTGTGAGCCACCACGCCTGGCCTACAAAAAATTTTTTTAAAATTAAAAAAAAAAATAAAAAAGTGTATATAGCTTTCTGTCCGAGATGTTTCAGATACATAAATATTAGAAGGAAGACATTTAAAAGTCATAGTTTATGTATCTAAGTACCATTATCTGATGGTACTTTTGATATTCCTATAGCTGTCCTGTAATTGTTCTCTTAATCCTGTTTGAAGGTAATAAAAATAGTATCGTATACTAACTTATAAAAACTAAAGAGAAACCCAAGGAAGATGAACAGTGTAGTTATCTATGTTTATTAATCTCGGAATGTTTTATGAGTTAGAGATTTACGTATTAAAAGTTCTCTTATAGACCTGGTTTTTTATCTTTGACATGCCAATGATGTTTTCAGATGCAAGGAAATTACCAAGTCACAAATAGAAGGGATCTTTTCGTTGGTTCTGATTGATTTATTGAAATTTATGGAGCTTAAAAATTGCGGGACCTTTTTTTTAAGGCTATGAAAATGATTCTGTAGAAGACCTGAAGGAGGTGACTTCAGTATCTTCACGGAAGAGAGGTAAAAGAAGATACTTCTGGGAGTATAGTGAACAACTTACACCATCACAGCAAGAGAGGATGCTGAGACCATCTGAGTGGAACCGAGATACTTTGCCAAGTAATATGTATCAGAAAAATGGCTTACATCATGGTAAGAGGGTATTGGGTATTGCAGTCAGATATTTAGTGTCACTTTAATTAAGTTGAGATGCTAATCCATAATGCTTACTCCCTGTACCTAGGCATTTAACCCTTCCTAGCAAACTGGAGATGGGGACTGTAGAGCTGCTACATTTGCATGACTACTCACAAATAGCTTTTACCAGTGTTAAGAGTCCTTACCTAAGCGGGGAGGAAGGACTGTGTAAACATTATTTCATTTCTAGTCCCTTCTTAATCTACTTACCCCATCCAGGAAATGACTAGGAGGCTGCTGGTTTCTGACCTGTCACAGTTGGTATAACCAGAAGGGTTGAGGAGAAAGTGAACGGGCTCTCTTGCATTCTTTTTTTTTTTTTTTTTTTTTTTTGAGACAGTCTCGCTCTGTTGCCCAGGCTGGAGTGCAGTGGCACAATCTCGGCTCACTGCAAGCTCCGCCTCCCGGGTTCACGCCATTCTCCTGCCTCAGCCTCTCCGAGTAGCTGGGACTACAGGCGCCCGCCACCACGCCCGGCTAATTTGTTTGTATTTTTTTTTAGTAGAGACGGGGTTTCACCATAGTCTCGATCTCCTGACCTCGTGATCCGCCCGCCTCGGCCTCCCAAAGTGCTGGGATTACAAGCGTGAGCCACCGCGCCCGGCCATCTTGCATTCTTGTCTAATCCGCAGATGTAAATGGGGGGACTGGAATTCAAATGGTAATGGGGATAAAAGGGCAAGGAAAGAAAAGAAAGGGAGGATGGTTATGGAGAAAAGGAGTAGTAGAGAAGAGTCGAATACCTGTAGTAGGAATCAGAAGTTTATAATCTTAGGTAGGTCAGGCCGTGTGCTGCAGCTCATGCTTGTAATCCCAGCACTTTGGGAGGCTGAGATGGGAGGATCACTTGAGTCCAGGAGTTAGAGTCTGCAATGAATTGTGATTATGCCACTGCACTCCATCCTGGGTGATAGAGTGAGACCCTGTCTCTAAAAAAAATTTTAAAAATGACAGTCTTAGGTAGGTCAAATTTTTTATTGTGAACTCAGGAAGCTGTGATTAAGTAGAATTTATTCTGCACAAATGTTATTTTTTAATTAATCCATAGTTTCTAGTTCTTCTGCTCTGAATAAAAAAAATTAATACAAAGTCTTTACTGAAAAAAGTGGGGAGGGGAACTACTAGTAAGTGTGATGGTCAGTAAACAGGTTATTCACTCCTCATACAGATGTGAGTTGCTAAGGATTTTTGAGGACAAGAATTCCGTCTGATGTATGTTTGTGCCTCATTTTCCTTTTCCACTAGCAACCAGGTGTACTATATTGTCTCTCAGTAAATAATTACCAAGTTTTTGCCTTCAGATAAGTTTTCTACTAGAAATGAAACATTAAGTCCAGTCAATAATCCCAAGTAGCATATGAGTACTAGGGAAGTTGTAGGAGTTCGGAGGACAGAACCATCCCTTTTGCCTAGAGAGACAGACCAAGACCCCTTGAGTCTTCTATAATGTTATTTATCAAAGCAACAAAAGAAGAGCTTTTAAACAAGGTTATGTTTACTTGTTGGATTTTCAAGTTCAATACAAAAATGTGTATGTCTGACAATTTTCAGACGTAGTATCAGAAACATCTTGGTTTGGGTAAAATCTCCAACCTCTTTTCTAACTATATATTATACCCTAGTCCTGATTTTGGTGTTCAGTTGAACTCATACTCATCCTGAGATTTGAGATGCTTAGTATGCCATGCAAATAATGAAGAATCTGTCATGCTGGGACTAGAAGCCTAGGGTAGGGAATAACTTGGAAAAAGTTAGAACTCTGCCATATCACCCCCATTTCCTGCAGCCACAAGATGGGAAGGAGAGGAGGCCAGCCCTTCTAGGATAGATTGTTAAACATGCTAAGACTTCTGAAACACGCCAAGACTTCTGAAAAGAAAAGGTAGTGGTGGGAAGTGGTTAAAAATGTGGCTGTGAAAAATGTGTCTCTTGTTAATTAAAGTGATCTAACTTAAACTTCTTTTAAACTGTTTATAGGAAAATATGCAGTAAAGAAGTCACGGAGAACTGATGTAGAAGACCTGACTCCAAATCCTAAAAAACTCCTCCAGATAGGCAATGAACTTCGGAAACTGAATAAGGTGATTAGTGACCTGACTCCAGTCAGTGAGCTTCCCTTAACAGCCCGACCAAGGTCAAGGAAGGAAAAAAATAAGCTGGCTTCCAGGTAAATGCTAATAATGTTCACTCGTGAAGAAAGTTTAGGAGGTGAAGTTAGGCCCTAAGTGAGTTTTTATAGAAGGACAACAAAGAAATTGTATTTTTCTTTTATAAATTCTACAATGAGAATATTATAATTTTTCTTTTGAAAGTAGAAGACGGTATTTTTGTTTTACGGAAAAAGTTTTTAAGAGGGGAGAGATGAATGGACTCTGGTGCATTATGTTGTAGTATAACAATAAAAAATTTTTTCTTAGCTTTATTTTTTGTTTGCTTTTTTAGTAAGTCAGAATTATTGAGCTATAACTTACAGTAAAATGTATACCTTTTAATGTATACTTTTATGAGTTTTGACAAACATATCCAATCATATAACCACCACCACGATCAAGATATTGAACATTTTCATCATCTTAAAAAGTTTCCTTATGTCTCTTTGTAAAAGCAAACCCCTTCCTGCACCCATCGCCCCTCAAAACCACTGATCTATTTTCTGTCTCCACAGTTTTGCCTTTTCCAGAATGTCATGTACATGGAATATATTGTATGTATGTAGCCTTTGATTGAACCTGTCTTCCTTTTTTTTTTTGGAGATAGAGTCTCACTCTGTCACACAGGCAGTGGTCTGATCTTAGTTAGCTCACTGCAACCTCTGCCTCCAGGGCTCAAGGGATCTTCCCGCCTCAGTCCCCTAAGTAGCTGGGATTATAGATGTGACCCAGCATGCCCAGCTAATTTTTGTATTTTTTGGAGAGATGGGGTTTCACCATGTAGCCCAGGCCTCACAAAGTGCTGGGATTACAGGCGTGAGCCACTGCGCCCAGCTGAATCTGTATTCTTTCACTCAACATGACACATTTGAGATTCATCCATATTGTTGCCTGGAGTAATAATTTGTTCCTTTTGGTTGCTGAGTTGTATTCCTTTGGGTAGGGATATACTATAGTTTATCCATTCACCAGTTGAAGGGCATTTGGGTTGCCTCCAGTTTTTGGCAATTATGAATAAAACCACCATCAGCGTTCACTTACACATGTTTGTATGAATATATTTCCATCTCTCTTAGATAAATATCCAAGCATATATGTTTAGAAGAAACTGACAATTCTCCAAAGTAGCTATATATACTGTTTTACTTTCCTGCTAGCAACACATGAGGGTTCCACTTGCTTCACATCCTGTACAACTTTTGGTATTATCAGTTTTTGTTTTTATTTTTGTTTTTTAGCCACTTTAATAGGTGTTTGCTGATATAGCTTTATTTTTAAATGTGTGCTAAATTTTTAAAAATCAATTTGCATAAATGATTATGTTGTGTTTTCTGGTAACTCAGTTATTTGATAAACGTCAGTAGGCAGCGGTTTTGGATTGCTATTAGAAAATGAAAGATGAATATTCACTTAAGAGAGCAGGCTGGGCGTGGTGCCTCATGCCTATAATCCCAGCACTTTAGGAGGCCAAAAAGGAAGGATCACTTGCAGCTAGGAGTTGGAGAGTAGCCTGGGCAACATAGCGAGACCCCTTCTCCACAATTAAAAATAATAAACTTAAGAAAAAGAAAGTGAACTAACTGCTCCTTCCTTTCACAGAGCTTGTCGGTTAAAGAAGAAAGCCCAGTATGAAGCTAATAAAGTGAAATTATGGGGCCTCAACACAGAATATGGTAAACCTAAAGTTTTAAGAAGTTGATTAACCACCTATTGATTTGCTGACCACTCTCTCTTTTCTTTGGTTTGTGATTTGCTTTCCCTGTATTCTGCCTAGTTTTTGGCTAGCCTCCTGTTATCTGCTCACTAAGCCACATGCTCGCTTTCCTTCAGTCTTGTCCTCCTTTTAATATAAGTTTCTGTACTGGTGACTTCCCAATCCACATCTCATCTTTACACTAACAAGCTGATCCACATTGTGACCATGGTAATTTATTTATTTTTTTTTTCTGTAGAAGATTTAGAAAGTTTTGGCTGGGCGCGGTGGCTCACGCTTGTAATCCCAGCACTTTGGGAGGCCGAGGTGGGTGGATCACGAGGTTAGGAGATAGAGACCACGGTGAAACCCCGTCTCTACTAAAAAATACAAAAAATTAGCCGGGCGTGGTGGCGGGCGCCTGTACTCCCAGCTACTCGGAGAGGCTGAGGCAGGAGAATGGCGTGAACCCGGGAGGCGGAGCTTGCAGTGAGCCGAGATTGTGCCACTGCACTCCAGCCTGGGCGACAGAGGGAGACTCCTTTCCAAAAAAAAAAAAAAAAAAAAAAAAAAAAAAAAGAAAGTTTTACTAGTAAATTAAGAATAGGCAGCAAAAACAACCTGCACTTCTCGAAAGATCACAATAATTTCTTCCATTTTATAATGGTGTTACTGGATTAGCCAGTTTTGTTAACTGATTTTAATATTTTCCCTAAATTGAATAATGACATTTTAGGCTTCGTATGAATAATTTAGACCTGTGTTTTTCAGATTTGATTGCTCATTGGAATTGTCTGTGTACTTGGTTAAAATACACATTTCTAGACTTCTCTACAGATCTTCTGAATTAGAAGTGTACAAGTAGAACTCAAGAATCCATATTTTTAACACTTCTCAGATCATTCTCTTTTGGTGTGTGAGACAGGATCTTACTCTGTTGCCCAGGCTAGAGTGCAGTAGTGTGATCACAGTTCATTGCAGCCTCTACCTTCTGGGCTCAGGTGATCCTCCCACTGCAGCCTCCCGGGTATCTGGGAATACAGGAGTGTGCTACCACGCCTGGCTAATTTTTTGCATTTTTCATAGAGGTGGGGTTTCTACTGTGTTGCCCAGTCTGGTCCCAAATTCGTGGGCCCAAGCAATCTGCCTACCTCAACCTCCCAAAGTGCTGGGATTACAGGCATGAGCCACTTGGGATTACAGGCATGAGCCGCTGCACCCAGCCAAGATTATTCATTTTTTTTTCTTTTTATTTTGAGACGGAGTCTCACCCTGTTGCCCAGGCTGGAGTGCAGTGGCGCGATCTCGGCTAACTGCAACCTCTGCTTCCCAGGTTCAAGCAGTTCTCCTGCCTCAGCCTCCCGAATAGCTGGGACTACAGGCCTGCGTGCTACACCCGGCTAATTTTTGTATTTTTAGTAGAGACAGGGTTTCACCATGTTGGCAAGGCTGGTTTCGAACTCCTGACCTCAGATGATCCACCTGCCTTGGCCTCCCAAAGTGCCGAGATTACAGGCATGAGCCACTGCACCCAGGCCAAGATTATTCTTAATGGAACCATTCTAGCACTTATTCAGGAACTGCTGGCTTTGATCTAAACCAAAGTGCTTCTCAGCATTTCACATTGTAGCACATGTAGAAAATTACCATCTCTGAGGCATCACGGAATATAACAAGAGTAGGCTGCTCATGGGAGGAGGTCCCGATGAGCTGAGGGGATAATTATCTTAACACATCTAGAACCCTTTTACAGCACTTCAGAGGTATGGGAAGCTCTGGTTTTGATCTTCTGTGATAAGAACACCTACCTTCTCTCTTATTTTGTTTAAGCCTGGTGTTATAAGAGTTAGTGTATTCCTTTGCCTCAAAAATTGTCCTCTTCAATGTGTAGTTCTTTTGGGCAAGTTGAATCTGAAAGTGAAGCAGTGTGAACAACGACCAATTATTTGTTTCTAGCGGTTTTCTTAAGTTTAGCATGTCTGGCACATAGATGTTCAATAAACTGTGCAGTTTTTCTTAATCCTTTATCTTGATTATTTTGTTTCCTTTGGTGAGGGCAGAAAAAGAATTTCCAACTGTAAAGTTTTCAGCTTATGAAATGAACTTATGTTTTATTTAATAGCCACTCAGTAAATGAATTAGATAAAATAATTGTTGGTGTGTTGAAATGCAAAGCTATCCATTTTCCTATTGTTCTTTCTTACTATTGAAACATTTTGGCCTTGAGCTCTGTTAATGGTGCCCTGGCCTCCTTCTAGATATCTGGAAGTCACTCTGTTACTTCTTTGTGGAACACTTATTATCCATTACCTATCAGCCCAATAGTTTCTAGAATTTGTGATTTACAATTTGAAAAAGATTCTGAGACTTGAGAACATAGGCTTACCAACTTTATATTTTGCCAAGTGAGAACATTAAAAAGAACATCATCTACTATTACTATAATTTCATATAAGGAAGGATATTTTAGTATTAAAAATTTGAGAAGGGCATAATCTCATAATAGAAAATAAATTTAGATTTATGAAAAATGTACTATGTTGTCTTTATCATTTTTAATATGTCATGAACTGGCATTGTTCCAGGGACTAGCTTCAGGGGCCCACTATACTACTCATCTCATCCTATCCCACCAGACTTCCTTCTATTGATTCCTCCTGCCAAAGCTCACTGGAGACTGCTGTGTGAATCCTGTGGAAACTTGTTGACTCAGAATGAGAAATAGAACTGTTAGCTCTTCACCCTGACTGACGTATTTTGTCCCTAAGAAAAGCTATATGGAAACATTAAAACCAGAAAATCCCTTGATGAATATGGCATCAGAGGAGGAGGATCTGTTTATGAGTTGAATGTTTGGACTCAATTTCCGAGAGCCAGGTGCTTCTATTTCCTAAACCAGAGGTTTGTGGTAGCATGAGAGCCCTTTCCCTTTTCTCTCCCTGCCCCATAATGTGCTTGGACACTGTCAAGGCTTGAGAAGAGCTATTCTGCTCAGTTTTACTTTAGATTTTATAGTGTTTTTTCTTTTTCTTTTCTTTTTTTTTTTTTTGAGACGGAGTTTCACTCTTGTTGCCCAGGCTGGAGTGCAATGGCGTGATCTCGGCTCACCGCAACCTCCACCTCCTGGGTTCAAGCGATTCTCTTGCCTCAAGCCTCCCGAGTAGCTGGAGTTACAGGCATGTACCACTACGCCTGGCTAATTTTGTATTTTTAGTAGAGACAGGGTTTCTTCATGTTGGTCAGGCTGGTGTCGAACTCCCGACCTCAGGTAATCTGCCTGCCTTGGCCTCCCAAAGTGCTGGGATTACAGGCATGAGCCACCGTACCCGGCCCCTGAATGTAGTTTAAAATTGTCCCTCTCACTTTCCTCTTCAACTGCAGTTTAGATTGGCCCCTTCTCAGTATTGCTAGATGAAGAATAACAAATCACTGGTTTTTACACCAGGCATTGTGGCATGCTTCTGTAATCCCAGTTACTCAGGAGGCTGAGGTGGGAGGATTGTTTGAGACCAGCCTGGATGATCAAGAAATACCCCATCTCTTTAAAAACAGAACAAAAACCTCAAATCACCAAGAGGTAGAGATTAATTTCAGACTATAGGAATCCTGTGTGCTGAAATAAAAAATGTGTTTTCCTCACAGCTTTACCGAGGTATAATTGAAGTACAGTACCTCTACACATTGAAAGAGTATAATTTGATTGGTTTATATATGCATACATATGTAAAACAATCAAGATAATGAATATTTCCATTACCTCCAAAAGATTCCTAGTGCCCCTTTATAAGTCATTCTGCTCTCCAGTCCTATCCCTGGATAGCCTCAATCTGCTTTCTGTCACTATAGAGTAATTTACATTTTTCTAAGATGTTACATTAATGGAATCACAATATGTTTACATTTTTGCCTGGCTACTTTCACTCAGCATAATTATTTAAAAATTCCTCCATGTTGTTACCTGTATTAATAGTTAGATCCTTTTTATTGCTAACTAGTATTCCATTGTATGGATGTACTACAATTTATTTATCTCTTCACCTGTTGATGGATACTTAGGTTGTTTCAAGTTTTTGGCTATAACCACGGGGCTATGAGTATTTGTGTACAAGTACTCATATGTAGACATATGTTTTAATTTCTGTTGGTTAAATACCCAGATGTAGAATGATTGATTCATAAGATAAGTGTATATTTACTTTTATAAGAAACTGCGAAACTGTTTTCCAAACTGACTGTGCCGTTTTGCATTCTTAAAAACAGTGTAGGAGGGTTCTAGTTGGTCCACAGCCTTGCCAACACATGGCAGGGCCTATCTTCTTATTTTTACAAATCTAATGGGTGTCTGATGGTATCTCATTGTGGTCTTAACTTTTCATTTCTCTGATTAATAACATTGAGCCTCTTTCCTGTGCTTATTGGCTGTTCATGTTTTCTTTTGTGAAGTGTCTGTTCAAATATTTTGCCATTTAAAAAAATTGGTTTCTCTTCTAAAGTTTCTTTATTCTGGGCCGGTCGCAGTGGCTCATACCTGTAATCTTAGCACTTTGGGAGGCTGAGATGGGTCGATCACCTGAGGTCAGGAGTTCGAGACCAGTCTGGCCAACATAGTGAAATCCCGTCTCTACTAAAAATACAAAAAATTAGCCAGGCTTGGTGGTGGGCACCTGTAATCCTAGCTACTCATGGGGCTGAGGCAGGAGAATCACTTGAATCTGGGAGGTGTGGTTGCAGTGAGCTGAGATTGTGCCATTGCACTCCAGCCTGGGCAACAAGAGTGAAACTCTGTCTCAAAAAAAGAAAAAAAAAAGTAAGTAAATAAATAAATGTTCTTTATTCTGGATATAAGTTCTTTGGCTTGGCTTTTTGCTTTCCTCATTGGCATCTTTTCCTTTCCTTTTCCTTTTTCTTTTCCTTTTTCCTTTCCTTTTCCCCTTTCCCTTTCCTTTCCTTTCCTTTTCTTTCCTTTCCTTTCCTTTCCCTCTTCCTCCTTCCCTCCCTCCCCCCCCTCCCTCCTTCCTTGCTTCCTTCCTTCCTTCTCTCTCTCCTCTCTCTTTCTCTGTCTCTCTCTCTCTCCCTCTCTCTCTCTTTCTCTCTTTTTATCTCCCTCTCTTCTGCTCCCCTCCCCTCCCTCTCCTTCCATCTTTCTGTCTTTCTTATCTTTCCTCACTCTGTTGTCCAGACTGGAGTCCAATGGTGCGATCTCAGCTCACTGCAACCTCTGCCTCCCAGGTTCAAGCGATTCTCGTGCCTCAGCCTCCCAAATAGCTGGGATTACAGGAGTGCACCACCACACCCAACTGATTTTTTTTTTTTTTTTTTTTTTTTTTTTTTTTTTTTTTTTTTTTTTTTTTTTTTTTTTTTGAGACGAAGTCTCACTCTGTTGCCCAGGCTGGAGTGCAGTGGCACCACCTTGGCTCACTGCAAGCTCCGCCGCCTGGGTTCACGCCATTCTCCTGCCTCAGCCTCCTGAGTAGCTGGGACTACAGGCGACTGCCACCACGCCCAGCTAATTTTTTTGTATTTTTAGTAGAGACAAGGTTTCACCATGTTAGCCAGGATGGTCTCGATCTCCTGACCTCGTGATCCGCCTGCCTCAGCCTCCCAAAGTGCTGGGATTACAGGCGTGAGCCACGGCACCTGGCCTGATTTTTGTAATTTTAGTAGAGACAGGGTTATGCCATGTTGGCGAGGCTGGTTTCGAACTCCTGGCCTCAAGTGATCCACCCGCCTCGGCCTCCCAAAGTGCTGGGTGGGATTACAGGCATGAGCCACCACACCTGGCCCTCATTGGCATCTTTCAAAGATCAAACATTTTTAATTTTGATGAATCAATTTGTCAGTTTTTTTTACATTTCATGATGTTTTGTGTTGTAAGAAACCTTTGCCAACTCCAGCATTTACAAATCTTTTCTTGTATTTTTTTTTCTTAGCATTTACATAGTTTTAGGTTTTGCATTTAGGCTTATGATCTATTTTAGGTCAATTTTTGCATATGGCATAAGGTAAAAGATGATGTTCATATTTTCCCATATAAATATCTGGTTGATCAAGCACCATACATTGAAAAGACTTTCCCTTCCCCATTGAATTGTTTTTGCACCTTTGTTCAGTCAATAGACCATATATTTATGGGTTTACTTCTAGATATTGTATTCTGTTTCATTGATACATTTATCTTCCTTTATGTGGATACAAAACTTTTTTTTTTTTTTTTAATAGAGACGGGGCTGGGCATGGTGGCTCATGCCTGTAATCCTAGCACTTTGGGAGGTCAATTGGGAGGATTGCATGATTGCTTGAGGCCAAGAGTTCAAGACCAACCTGGCCAACATAGTGAGACCCCTGTCTCTATTTAAATTATTTATAAAAAAGAAAAAAGATTAAAAAAAAACATAGATGGGGTCTCGCTGTCTTGCCTCGAACTCCTGGGCTCAAGCTGTCATCCCATCTTGGCCTCCCAAAGAGCTGGGATTACAGGCATGAGCCATTGCGCCCAGTCATGTAGATAGAAAATTGTCTTGATCACTGTACAGAACTGTCTTGATTACTGTAAATCTTTAAGTTAGGTAGGGCTAGTTCTTGTTAGACCTCCAATTTTGCTCTTTTTATTTAAATCTGTTTTGGCTATTACAGGTCTTTTGCATGTCTATATAGATTTTCAAATTACTTTATCAGCTTTTACAGAAAAGCTTACTGGAATTTTAATTGGGATTGCTTTGAATCTTTAGATCTATTTGGAGAGAATTACTATCTTAAAATGGAGTTTTCCAATCCATGGACCTGGTATCTCTATCTAGCTAAGTCTTCTTTAGTTTCTGTCTGCCGTCTTTTACAGTGTTGAGTGTAGAGTGCTTGAACATCTTTTATTAGATGTAGTCCTGAGTATTTTATGTTTTTTAGTGCTTCTGTAAATGGAATTGCTTTTGAAATTTTATTTTTGAGTTCTTTGGTATTAATATATAAAACATATTTTTGTGTATTACTCTTAGTTCCAGTAGTAGGTATGTAGATTCCGTGGGATTTTCTGCTGACAGAGTCATCATCTGCAAATAGGAATGGTTTTATTTCTTCCTTTCTGATCTTTATGGCTTTTGTTTTTCTGCCTTATCAAAATGTCTAGAACAGCCACAATATTAAATAGAGTGGTGATTGCCTTGTTTACAATCTCAGGGGAAACATTTTATCTTAGGTATGATGTTTGTGTTGTGCTTTTTTGTAGATGAGATGCCCTTTATCATTTTGAGAAAATTTCCTTCTATTTCTAGTTTTGTTTATTATGAATGGGTGTTGATTTTTTTGCATCTATTGGAACAATCATGTATTATTCTCTTTTATTTTGTTAATACATCACATATTCACCTGTTAAAGTGGCCAGTTACATTTGTTAATATTTGGATGTTAAGCCAACCTTGCATTCTTGGAATAAACACTACTTGGTTATGATATATCTTCCTTTTTATATTGGAATTTATTGCTAATATTTCATATTATTCTATTCTAATATTATATGTTGGATTCCATTGTTAATGCTTTGTTAAGGATTTTATGTCTACATTCAAGAGGGATATTGGTCTATGATTTTTATTTTCTTGTTTTATAAGGTTTTAGTATTAGGGCTATACTGGCCTTATAGAATTAATTGGACCATGATCTCTTTTTCTTTTTTGTTTGACAAAGTTTTATAAGATCAATTTTATTTCTTCATTGTATCTATGATAGAATTTGCTATTAAAACCTTCTAGGTTCTTTTTTTGGGGAAGATATTTGGTAATTTCAATTCTTTACTAGAAAAAGCTATTCAGATGCTTTATTTCTTCTTGTATGGATTTTCTTTTTCTTTCTTTCTTTTTTTTTTTTGAGACAGTGTCTCACTCTGTTGCTCAGGCTGGAGTGTGGTAGCATGATCTCAGCTCACTGCAACCTCTGCCTCCCAGGTTCAGGCAATTCTCATGCCTCAGTCTCCTGAGTAGCTGGGATTACAGGCATGTGCCACCATGCCTGGCTAATTATTTTTATTTTTAGTATAGATGGGGTTTCACTGTGTTGGCCAGGCTGGTCTGGAACGCCTGGCCTCAAGTGATCTACCTGTCTCGGCCTCCCAAAGTGCTGGGATTACAGATGTGAGCCACCGTGCCTGAGCCTCTTCTTTTTTTTTTTTTTTTTTTTTTTTTGAGACGGAGTCTTGCTTGTTGCCCAGGCTGGAGTGCAGTGGTGTAATCACAGCTCACCGTAACCTCCGCCTCCCAGGTTCAGGCGATTTTCTTGCCTCAGCCTCCTGAGTAGCTGAGATTACAGGCACCTGCCACTAAGCCCAGCTAATTTTTATATTTTATTAGAGATGTGGTTTCATCATGTTGGCTAGGCTGGTCTTGAACTTCTGACCTCGGGTGATCCACCTGCCTCGGCCTCCCAAAGTGCTGGGATTACAGGCGTGAGCCACCGCACCCGGCCTTCCTGGCTTCTTATATGGATTTTAAATTGTGTTTTCAAGAAATTTGTTCATTTCACCCAAGTCGTTAAATTTGTTAGCACCATAGTTTCTTATTATCCTTTTAATATCTATAGATTCTAAAGTGATAACACCTTTGTCGTTACAGATGTGAGTGATTGATGTTGTCTCTTATTTTTCATGATGGATCTACCTGGGTGGGGGGTTGTCAGTATTGTTGATCATTTCAAAGAACCAGCTTTTGGCTTTGTTAATTTTCCTTATTGTGTATTTGTTTACTGTTACATACATTTCTGTTCTTTATTATTATTTCCCTCCTTTACTTACATTGAGTTAACTTGCTTTTTTTTTTTTTTTTTTTTTTTTTTTGAGACAGAGTCTTGCTCTGTCACCCAGTCTGGAGTGCAGTGGTGTGATCTCGGCTCACTGCAAGCTCTGCCTCTTGAGTTCACGCCATTCTTCTGCCTCAGCCTCCTGAGTAGCTGGGACTACAGGCACCCACCACCACACCCAACTAATTTTTTGTATTTTTAGTAGATACAGCATTTCACCGTGTTAGCCAGGATGGTCTCTATCTCCTGACCCTGTGATCCTCCTGCCTTGGCCTCCCAAAGTGCTGGGGTTACAGGTGTGAGCCACCGTGCCCGGCCTTAACTTGCTTTTTGTTCTGTTTTGTTTTGAAGCTTTTCAAGGTGGGGAAATCTGTTTTTAAAGCTTTTGTTTTTGAGGGACTTGGTTTGATTTATTTAATAAATATTTACTAAGGTCCTATGATTCAATATAGCAGGCACTATCAGGTCTTAAAGCAATGAAGACAAGTAGGGCAAGTTGCTTACAGGATAGTGGACATCGATGCATGTCTACAGTGTGTTGTCTTTTTTCCTTGCCGTTTTTTTTAGTTGGAGGGGGGGTCTCACTGTGGTACCTAGGCTGGAGCACAGCGGCTATTCACAGTCACCATCCTAGTGCAACTGCCTGCAACTCCTGGGCTAAAGCCATTCTCCTGCCTCAGCCTCCCAAGTAGCTGGGACTACAGGTGCACACCACCACACCTGGCTACGGTGTGTTATCAAAAGTGCATACCCAGTAATCTTGAGGGTTTTGTTGTTGTTGTTGTTTGATGCTGCTGTTGTTGTTGTTTTTTGAGATGGAGTCTTGCTCTCTCGCCCAGGCTGGAGTGCAGTGGCAAGATCTTGGCTCACTGCAACCTCCACCCCCTAGGTTAGGGTAATTCTCCTGCCTCAGCCTCTGGAATAGCTGTGACTATAGGCACAT
Source organism: Hylobates moloch (assembly GCF_009828535.3). NCBI lineage: Eukaryota > Metazoa > Chordata > Mammalia > Primates > Hylobatidae > Hylobates > Hylobates moloch. Next base: position 150,303,655 of record NW_026652281.1, read on the forward strand.
GCCACCACACCTGGCTAATTTTTGTGGTTTTATTAGACACAGGGTTTCACTGTTTGGCCAGGCTGGTCTCGAACTCCTGACCTCATGCAATCCACCTGCCTTGGTCTCCCGAAGTGTTGGGATTACAGGTGTGAGCCACTGCACCTGGCTAATCTTGAGATACTTTTAAAAAACAAGTGCCACATCATTTGAAATTAAGTCTCTTTGGATAGGAGCTGCTTATAATCATCACTGCTTAATGCTTTCTTACACATTCTCCATTTCTTAATTATCTGTTATTACATAATTAAAAGGAAAGTCTTTCATGGTAGTGACATATTCCAGGTGTTTTGTTCTGTCTTACAGATAATTTATTGTTTGTAATCAACTCCATCAAGCAAGAGATTGTAAATCGGGTACAGAATCCAAGAGATGAGAGAGGACCCAACATGGGGCAGAAGCTTGAAATCCTCATTAAAGATACTCTCGGTAAGAAGAATATGAGATAAATTCATAACAATTAATAACATGTATAAGATGTACAATTTAAGGGGATATTAAAAGTTCTTTAAGGAAAAACTCAAGTGCTCTCATTGTAATTACTCTCCTTTATGAGTAATTTTATCTTTTGAGATTTAGTGTTCATAAACATGTGTTGCAGGTGACCACAATTTGTAATTTAGACTTAATCATGAAACTATTTTAATATTTAAGAAAAACAAACTTCTAGCAACTTTAACCTTTCATGGAGGACAAAAGGTCCCAGAGCTGTCAAGCCTGCAGTTTGCACTTTAGTGTAGAGATTCTTACTTGTTTTACTCAGTAATGCATTTCACAGGATTCCCACAAACTTGGCTCTCTGGTTTCCCATCCCTGAACAGATTGCACAATGTGGGGAGGATCAGAGAGGCAGGGATCTAGACGTCAGGCCAACTGAGAGCCGACGGGGGGAAGAGAGAGCTAGCTAGTATAGACATAGACATGAGAATCAGCTCAGCTGCTATAGGAGAAAGTCACTGACAGACAGTAGCATCCAAGGCATCCAGCATTATACGACCCACGAAAACCCCCAAAATTAAATTTACACAATAAAAGGTCAAATGTTTTTCTTGAACAAAACTATATTTATATTGAAAACAATCAGGTGAAGAGTAGACCCTAAACGCCAGTATTTTCCTCAGCAATCACTTACCTCCTGCTTCCATATGGATTAATTCTGTGCTTGACTTTTTCTTCAAATGGGTTGATGCTATTTTAATTTTTTATGTATTCTTTCATAGCATTTCTTTCTTTTCTTTCCTTTTATTTATTTTTTTTTTTCTTTTTTTTTTTTTT
>NW_026652281.1:150305368-150390836 GCF_009828535.3 Hylobates moloch
TGTTGAATTTTGTCAAAGGCCTTTTCTGCATCTATTGAGATAATCATGTGGTTTTTGTCTTTGGTTCTGTTTATATGCTGGATTACATTTATTGATTTGCGTATGTTGAACCAGCCTTGCATCCCAGGGATGAAGCCCACTTGATCATGGTGGATAAGCTTTTTGATGTGCTGCTGGATTCGGTTTGCCAGTATTTTATTGAGGATTTTTGCATCAATGTTCATCAAGGATATTGGTCTGAAATTCTCTTTTTTGGTTATGTCTCTGCCAGGTTTTGGTATCAGGATGATGCTGGCTTCATAAAATGTGTTAGGGAGGATTCCCTCTTTTTCTATTGATTGGAATAGTTTCAGAAGGAATGGTACCAGTTCCTCCTTGTACCTCTGGTAGAATTCAGCTGTGAATCCATCAGGTCCTGGACTCTTTTTGGTTGGTAAGCTATTGATTATTGCCACAATTTCAGAAGCTGTTATTGGTCTATTCAGAGATTCAACTTCTTCCTGGTTTAGTCTTGGGAGGGTGTATTTGTCGAGGAATTTATCCATTTCTTCTAGATTTTCTAGCTTATTTGCATAGAGGTGTTTGTAGTATTCTCTGATGGTAGATTGTATTTCTGTGGGATCGGTGGTGATATCCCCTTTTTCGTTTTTTATTGCATCTATTTGATTCTTCTCTCTTTTCTTCTTTATTAGTCTTGCTAGCGGTCCATCAATTTTGTTGATCTTTTCAAAAAACCAGCTCCTGGATTCATTAATTTTTTGAAGGGTTTTTTGTGTCTCTATTTCCTTCAGTTCTGCTCTGATTTTAGTTATTTCTAGCCTTCTGCTAGCTTTTGAATGTGTTTGCTCTTGCTTTTCTAGTTCTTTTAATTGTGATGTTAGGGTGTCAATTTTGGATCTTTCCTGCTTTCTCTTGTGGGCATTTAGTGCTATAAATTTCCCTCTACACACTGCTTTGAATGTGTCCCAGAGATTCTGGTAGGTTGTGTCTTTGTTCTCGTTGGTTTCAAAGAACATCTTTATTTCTGCCTTCATTTCATTATGTACCCAATAGTCATTCAGGAGCAGGTTGTTCAGTTTCCATGTAGTTGAGCGGTTTTGAGTGAGTTTCTTAATCCTGAGTTCTAGTTTGATTGCACTGTGGTCTGAGAGACAGTTTGTTATAATTTCTGTTCTTTTACATTTGCTGAGGAGAGCTTTACTTCCAACTATGTGGTCAATTTTGGAATAGGTGTGGTGTGGTGCTGAAAAAAATGTATATTCTGTTGACTTGGGGTGGAGAGTTCTGTAGATGTCTATTAGGTCCACTTTATGTAGAGCTGAGTTCAATTCCTGGATATCCTTGTTAACTTTCTGTCTCGTTGATCTGTCTAATGCTGACAGTGGGGTGTTAAAATCTCCCATTATTATTGTGTGGGAGTTTAAGTCCCTTTGTAGGTCACTGAGGACTTGCTTTATGAATCTGGGTGCTCCTGTGTTGGGTGCATATATATTTAGGATAGTTAGCTCTTCTTGTTGAATTGATCCCTTTACCATTATGTAATGGCCTTCTTTGTCTCTTATGATCTTTGTTGGTTTAAAGTCTATTTTATCAGAGACTAGGATTGCAACCCCTGCCTTTTTTTGTTTTCCAGTTGCTTGATAGATCTTCCTCCATCCCTTTATTTTGAGTCTATGTGTGTCTCTGCACGTGAGATGGGTTTCCTGAATACAGCACACTGATGGGTCCTGACTCCTTATCCAGTTTGCCAGTCTGTGTCTTTTGATTGGAGCATTTAGCCCATTTACATTTAACGTTAATATTGTTATGTGTGAATCTGATCCTGTCATTATGATGTTAGTTGGTTATTTTGCTTGTTAGTTGCTATAGTTTCTTCCTAGCCTCGATGGTCTTTACAATTTGGCATGTTTTTGCAGTGGCTGGAACCGGTTGTTCCTTTCCATGTTTAGTGCTTCCTTCAGGAGCTCTTTTAGGGCAGGCCTGGTGGTGACAAAATCACTCAGCGTTTGCTTGTCTGTAAAGTATTTTATTTCTCCTTCACTGATGAAGCTTAGTTTGGCGGGATAGGAAATTCTGGGTTGAAAATTCTTTTCTTTAAGAATGTTGAATATCGGCCCCCACTCTCTTCTGGCTTGTAGAGTTTCTGCTGAGAGATCAGCTGTTAGTCTGATGGGCTTCCCTTTGTGGGTAACCCGACCTTTCTCTCTGGCTGCCCTTAACATTTTTTCCTTCATTTCAACTTTGGTGAATCTGACAATTATGTGTCTTGGAGTTGCCCTTCTCGAGGAGTATCTTTGTGGCGTTCTCTGTATTTCCTGAATCTGAATGCTGGCCTGCCTTGCTAGATTGGGGAAGTTCTCCTGGATAATATCTTGCAGAGTGTTTTCCAACTTGGTTCCATTCTCCCCATCATTTTCAGGTACACCAATCAGACGTAGGTTTGGTCTTTTCACATAGTCCCAAATTTCTTGGAGGCTTTGTTCATTTCTTTTTATTCTTTTTTCTCTAAACTTCCCTTGTCTCTTCATTTCATTCATTTCATCTTCCATCAGTGATACCCTTTCTTCCAGTTGATCGCATCTGCTACTGAGGCTTCTGCAATCTTCGCGTAGTTCTCGAAACTTGGCTTTCAGCTCCATCAGCTCCTTTAAGCCCTTCTCTCCATTGGTTATTCTAGTTATCCATCCTTCTAATTTTTTTTCAAAGTTTTTAACTTCTTTGCTATTGTTTTGAATTTCCTCTCGTAGCTCAGAGTAGTTTGATCGTCTGAAGCCTTCTTCTCTCAACTCATCAAAGTCATCCTCCATCCAGCTTTGTTCCGTTGCTGGTGAAGAACTGCGTTCCTTTGGAGGAGGAGAGGTGCTCTGTTTTTTAGAGTTTCCAGTTTTTCTGCTCTGTTTTTTCCCCATCTTTGTGGTTTTATCTACTTTTTGTCTTTGGTGATGGTGATGTACAGATGGGTTTTGGGTGTTGAAGTCCTTTCTGTTTGTTAGTTTTCCTTCTACCAGACAGGACCCTCAGCTGCAGGTCTGTTGGAGTTTACTAGAGGTCCGCTCCAGACCCTGTTTGGCTGGGTGTCAGCAGCGGTGGCTGCAGAACAGCGGATTTTCGTGAGACCACAAATTCAGCTGTCTGATAGTTCCTCTGAAAGTTTTGTCTCAGAGGAGTACCCGGTTGAATGAGGTGTCAGTCTGTCCCTACTGGGGGGGGTGCCTCCCAGTTAGGCTGCTTAGGGGTGAGGGACCCACTTTAGGAGGCAGTCTGTCCGTTCTCAGATCTCCAGCTGCGTGCTGGGAGAACCACTACTCTCTTCAAAGCTGTCAGTCAGACAGGGGCATTTAAGTCTGTGGAGGTTCTTTGCTGAGTTTTTGTTTGTCTGTGCCCTGCCCCCAGAGGTGGAGCCTACAGAGGCAGGCAGGCCTCCTTGAGCTATGGTGGGCTCCACCCAGTTCGAGCTTCCTGGCTGCTTTGTTTACCTAAGCAAGCCTGGGCAATGGCGGGCGCCCCTCCCCCAGCCTCGCTGCCGCCTTGCAGCTTGATCTCAGACTGCTGTGCTAGCAATCAGCGAGACTCCGTGGGCATAGGACCCTCCGAGCCAGGTGCGGGACACAATCTCCTAGTGTGCCGTTTTCCAGGCCCGTTGGAGAAGCGCAGTATTAGGATGGGACTGACCCGATATTCCAGGTGCCGTCTGTTTCCCCTTTCTTTGACTAGGAAAGGGAACTCCCTGACCCCTTGCACTTCCCGAGTTGAGGCAATGCCTCGCCCTGCTTCGGCTCGCGCACAGTGCGCTTCACCGTCTGTCCTGCACCCACTGTTAGGCACTCCCTAGTGAGATGAAACCGGTACCTCAAGCAGAAATGCAGAAATCACCAGTCTTCTGTGTCGCTGGGGCTGGGAGCTGGAGACCGGAGCTGTTCCTATTCGGCCATCTTGGCTCCACCCATAATCCCTCCTTTTATTTTTAAAAGCATTTTTATTCTTCCTTTATTAGCTACAGGGGGAAATTTAACATTACAAGAAAAAGTTATTTTTACCTTTTTATTTTTTAATGTAAACATCTTATATGTTTGGTAAGCTTATGTACTCCTTTACACTTGAAAGTCAGTTTTACCAGGTATAAAATCCTCAACTCGTATTTTCTTTCCTTGAGTATCTTGAATATGAGTCTCCATTTTCTTTTGGCATAAAGTGTTGCTGTAGAAAAGCTAATACTGGCTGGGCGTTGGTGGCTCATGCCTGTAATCCCAACACTTTGGGAGACCAGGGCGGGCGGATCCCTTGAGGTCAGGAGTTCGAGACCAGCCTGGCCAACATAGTAAAACCCTGTCTCTACTAAAAATACAAAAATTAGCTGGGCATGGTGGCAGGCGCCTATAATCCCAGGTACTTGGGAGGCTGAGGCAGGAGAATCGCTTGAATGCAGGAAGGGTGGAGGTTGCAGTGAGCCAAGATTACACCACTGCACTCTAGCCTGGGTGACAGAGCAAAACTCTGTCTCAAAAAAAAAAAAAGGAAAGAAAAAAGAAAAGCCAATATTGACTAATTATTTTTTCTTTAAAGTACTTTTCTGTTTTTGCCTAGGTGCCAAAAGGATTTTTTCTTTAAATACCAGTGATTTTACTAGGTTATATCTTAGAGTTGGTCATTTTTATTTGACATTTTTATGTTTTACTGTGTTCTTTCAATATGTACTTTCAAATGTTTTTAGTGTTTGATCTGTTCCCTTGCTTTGCTTTTCTTCTGTAGGGACTCTTATTATCTATAGATTGGCTCTTTTTGGCCCATCTTTAGTATTTGTCTGTCTTTCTTTTCTCTTTTCTTCTTCTTTCTTCTTTCTTCTTCTTCTTTTTTTTTTATTTTTTTTGAGACAGTGTTTTGCTCTGTCACTCAGGCAGTAGTGCAGTGGCACAATCTTAGCTCACTGCAGCCTCCACCTCCCAGGTTCAAGTGATTCTCCTGCCTCAGCCTCCTGAGTAGCTGGGATTACAGGCACCCGCCACCACACCTGGCTAATTTTTGTATTTTTTAGTAGAGGTGGGGTTTCAACATGTTGGCCAGGCTGGTCTCGAACTCCTGACTTCAAATGATCTTCCTGCCTTGTGTCAGTTTTTCTTGAATCATTTTTATCTCTTCATTTCTAACATTATTTCTCCTTTTTACCTTCTGTTTCTCTTAAAGCATTATTTGCTGTCATTACTTGCTGATCTTAGGTTCCTTTTAATTTCAGGAATTCTCCCCTGTATTTCTAATTCTTTTCTGAATTTTGTCACCTTATTTCTTAGTTATTCTATTTCTGATTTATGTTCTTTCATGTGTCGTGCCATTTTCTTTCTTTTATTCTCTTTTTTCTTAGAAAAAGTTGTGGGATTCTGACCTTGATACTTCTCTGTTGTTCATATATATGTGAAATTAGTTCCTCTGAACTTTTAAAAGAAGGTTTGGTTCAGAATAGCTTTTCTTTTTTCACAGAGTCTCCGTTTTTCAGTTAACGTTTAAAAACATGGTGTCTGGGCGCGGTGGCTCACGCCTGTAATCCCAGCACTTTGGGAGGCCGAGGCAGGCAGATCACGAGGTCAGGAGATTGAGACCACCCTAGCTAACATGGTGAAACCCCGTCTCTACTAAAAATACAAAAAAATAGCTGGGCGTGGTGGCACGTCCCTGTAGTCCCAGCTACTTGGGAGGCTGAGGCAGGAGAATTGCTTGAACCCAGGAGGCAGAGGTTACAGTGAGCCAAGATTGCACCACTGCTTTCCCGCCTGGGCGACAGAGCGAGACTCCTTCTCAACAAAACAAAACAAAACAAAACAAAACAAAACAAAACAAAAAAACATGGCATGCCAGATTTGGTGGCTTTTTTCTGTAATCCCAGTCACTTGGGAGGCTGAGGCAGGAGGATCGTGTGAGGTCAAGAGTTCTAGACCAGCCTGGGCAACATGGCAACCCATCTCTGAAACAAAAACAAAAAAATGGCACCTGGCTTTCTGAGATTTCTTGTTCTGCTCCCCTCCCTCATTTTATTTGGACCATCTCTGTTTCATATCTTTAGTTCCTTTCTTGCTCGATTTTAATTTCAACCCCAGGGTTTTTTGTTTTGTTTTGAGACGGAGTCTCACTCTGTCACCCAGGCTGGAGTGCAGTGGTGTGATCTTGGCTCCCTGCAGCCTCTGCCTCCCAGGTTCAAGCGATTTTCCTGCCTCAGCCTCCCCAGTAGCTGGGATTACAGGCACACACCACCATGCCTGGCTGATTTTTGTGTTTTTACTGGAGATGGGGTTTCACCATGTTGGCCAGGCTAGTATCAAACTCCTGACATCAAGTGATCTGCCCGCCTTGGCCTCCCAAAGTATTGGGATTACAGGCCTGAGCCACTGCACCTGGCCAGTTTTTTTTTTCGTTTTATCATGGCTTGCTCCTGTCCTGCAAGAGTCCTGGCTGGTCCATTTTCAGAGTTCACAGAGGCTCAACTGTGGGCCCCTTCACTTCTGACTGTGGGCTCCTTGTACTCACCTCGTATTCAATATTGGGTTGGAGAAAATCCCTCACAGCTTTAGCTGCAGTTCTCAAGTTGACTCCGCTGTACTTGCCAGTGGGTAACCTATTGGCTATTTAGAAATTTTTTTTTGTTCTCATGTCCATTACTTCCTTTTGGCCCATACACATAAATATTGATAAATATTGATAATGCTGTTGCCATACATGTCTTAAAGTTTTTGGTAGTTTGTTCCCACCTTCTTGAATGTTCCTAGGGATACCTTATCACTTGTAAATATTTTCCATGGGTTTATGGTTTTGCCATTTAGTTGCTCTGTTTTTATATGGGGAAATGAAGATTAAAAATCTGTGTGGTGGCTGAGCACAGTGGCTCATGCCTGTAATCCCAACACTTTGGGAGGCTGAGGTGGGAGGATCGATTGAAGTCAGGAGTTCAAGACCAGCCTGAACCTGGAAGTTCAAGGCTTCAATGAGCAGTGATTGCACCACTGCACTCCAGCCTGGGCAACAGAGTGAGACCCTTTCTCAAAAACAACAACAACAATAACAACAACTAAAGGCCGGGCGCGGTGGCTCACGCTTGTAATCCCAGCACTTTGGGAGGCCGAGGCGGGCGGATCACGAGGTCAGGAGATCGAGACCACGGTGAAACCCCGTCTCTACTAAAAATACAAAAAAAAAATTAGCCGGGCGTGGTGGCGGGCGCCTGTAGTCCCAGCTACTCGGAGAGGCTGAGGCAGGAGAATGGCGTGAACCCGGGAGGTGGAGCTTGCAGTGAGCCGAGATCGCGCCACTGCACTCCAGCCTGGGTGACAGAGCGAGACTCCGTCTCAAAAAAAAAAAAAAAAAAAAAAAAAAAAAAAAAAAAAAAAAAAAAAATAACAACAACTATATAGCTGTCTTCCCAGAATTTGCCCCTGGACCAGTTTAAATGGGTTGGAGTTTCTTTTTCTTTTTTTTTTTTTGAGACAGTCTCCCTCTGTCACCCAGGCTAGAGTGCAGTGGCACTACCTTGACTCACTGCAACCTCCACCTCCTGGGTTCAAGTGGTTCTTATGTCTCAGCCTTCTGAGTAGCATGTGCCACCATGTGCAGCTAATTTTTGTGTTTTTAATGGAGACGGGGTTTCACCATGTTGGCCAGGCTGGTCTCAAAGTCCTGACCTCAAGTGATCTTCCCGTCTCAGCCTCTCAAAGTGCTATAGTCATGAGCCACTGAGCCTAGCTGAGTTTATTTTTCTTTTCTTTCTTTTTTTTTTTGAGATGGGGTCTCGCTGTGTCACCCGGGATAGAGTGCAGTGGCACGATCTCGGCTCACTGCATCCTCTGCCTCTTAGGTTCAAGTGATTCTCCTGTCTCAGCCTAGCAAGTAGCTGGGACTACAGGCGCATGCCACCGCACCCGGCTAATTTTTGTATTTTTAGTAGAGACGAGGTTTTACCATCTTGGCCAGGCTGGTCTCAAACTCCTAACCTCGTGATCCACCCACCTCAGCCTCCCAAAGTGCTGGGATTACAGGCGTGAGCCACTGCGCCCGGCCTGAGTTTATTTTTCTTTTTTTTTTTGCCTTCTGTCATCATGTCATCTTTTTTTATTTTATTTTTTTATTGCACACAAAACAATAAACATTTTCTAAAAGTACATACAAACAAAAAGATGCATATCAAACATATTAGGAAGGTTGCACATGGGAAGACGGGGAATAGAAATGGGGGGTGGGAATTAAAGAAAATAAATGAGACAGGGACTTTGTATGGATCAATGATAATAACTCAATCCTCTATTTGACAAAGAAGAAGGAGAAGGAAGAGGAAGAAAAAGAAAGTGGGATAAAGGATCAGAAAGGGAGGAAAATAGAAAAAATTAGAGTATGACTCCAGGGTAGACCTGTTTTGTTGTCGCTTGGTTGGTTGGTTGCTTGGTCAGTTGTATTTTTCATATGTTTCGCCATGTTGGCCAGGCTGGTCTCGAACTCCTAGCCTCAAGTGATCAACCCGCCCCGGCCTCCCAGAGTACTGGGACTACAGGCGTGAGCCACCATGTCCAGCCCCCACATTGCTTCTGGCCTCTGTGGTAGACCTCCCAGACGGGGGGCCAGGCAGAGGTGCTCCCCACATCCCAGACGGGGCAGCCGGGCAGAGGTGCTCCTCACTTCCCAGACGGGGTGGCTGGGCAGAGGCGCTCCTCACTTCCCAGACGGAGCGGCCGGGCAGAGGAGCTCCTCATAACCTGGACGGTGGGCGGCCAGGCAGAGACGCTCCTCACCTCCCAGACGGGGCAGCGGCCGGGCAGAGGCTGCAATCCCAGCACCCTGGGAGGCCAAGGCAGGCGGCTGGGAGGCAGAGGCTGCAGCGAGCCAAGACCACGCCACCGCACTCCAGCTCGGGCAACACCGAGGACCGAGTGAGCGAGCCCCCGTCTGCAGTCCCAGCACCTCGGGAGGCTGAGGCGGGCAGACCACTCGAGGTCAGGAGCTGGAGACCAGCCCGGCCGACATGGCGAAACCGCGCCTCCAGCCAAAGGAGAAAAACCAGGGAGGGGTGGTGGCGCGCGCCGGCAATCCCAGGCAGCCCGCAGGCCAGGGCAGGAGAATCACGGGAGCCGGACGCAGGGAGTCTGCAGTGAGCCCAGTGTAGTCCAGCGTGAGCCACAGAGGGAAGAAAAGAAGAAAGCAAGAAGGAAGGGAGGGAGGGAGGGAAGGAAGGAAGGAGAGTTTATTTTTCTTAAAGGTAATTTCTCTGTCAGGTTGCAAATTCTTCTGGAGTCATTTTTGATAATTTATGTATTCCTGAAAAATTACTTCCTCCTGGGCCTCAAATTTCTTAAAAGTGAGCAAAGCATTTTTGTTTGATTTTTTATTTCTTCTGTATCTGTTGTTAGTGTTCCATTTTCATTTCTTATTTTGTGTCTGTTCTCCCTTATTTCTTGATTCATTATAGGTTATTCTACTTTCTCCCCCCAAAACCAGCTCTTAACTTACCAGTTCTAATTTCTTGAGTTGTTAGATGCTTAATTTTTTTCTTTTTATTCTTTCTTGACCATTCATGTAAATAACAGCCTTTGAATTTTCTTCTTAGAGCTACTTTAGCTGATTTAAATTCTGACGTAAGTTCTGATTTGTCATTTTTATTGTTTTCTGAATACTTTGAAATTTTAGGTTTGATTTACTCTTTAACCCAAGAATTCTTTTGAGAGAGATTTAAAATTTCCCCCAGCAGGTAGGGATTATTGTTTTCTAGTTTTATTACTGACCTCTAGTTTTTTGTGGATTTATTGAGATTTTCTTGGTTGCCTAATATAAGATTACAATTTTTAATGTTCTGTGGGAGTTTTAAAAGAAGATGTATTTTCTATTTTATAATAAGATTCCCACATATTGACTAGGTATTTTTAATTAAGCTTTTTCTTTTTTTGGGGGGGGCGGGTGGCAGCCCATTTACTCTGTGTAGAACTGAGAAAAGTTCCCAGTAATGTATTTCAGTTTCATCTCATATTTTCTGTGTTTTTGCTTCTGAATGTCAGGATGTTTGAATAGTATTTATTAGTACTAAATCTGCATTATGAATTACAATTTTGATCATCACGAAGTACACTTCTTGTCTGGTATTATCACGAGTGCAGCTTTTTTATATTTGTTTGGTATTGTTTATAATATTTATATTTGTTTGGTATTCCTTTGTCTACTCTTTTATTTTCAATCCTTCTGAATCATTTTATATTAGTTACACCTTTTTAAAACATTTTAGCCAGGTGCAGTGGCTCATGCCTATAATCTCAACATTTTGGGAGACCAAGGTGGGAGGATCACTTGAGCCCAGGAGTTCGAAGCCAGCTTGGGCAACATAAGGAGACCCCATTTCTAGAAAAAAAAAAAAAAATACAAAAAATTAGCCAGGCATGGTGAGGCAAGCCTGTAATCCCAGCTTCTCAGGAGGCTGAGGTGAGAGGATCACTTTTGCCCAGGAGATGGAGGCTGCAGTGAGCCAAGATTGTGCCATTGTACTCCAGCCTGAGTGACAGACCTCATCTCAAAAAAAAAAAAAAAAAAAGAAAAAAAATTTTAGTTAAATTAAAATTTAGCTTAATTTTAATTCAGATATCAGAGAATTTTTTCTTAGTACTCCTTTTTTTTACAGTCTTGGAGACAGAGTCTCGCCCTGTCGCCCAGACTGGAGTGTAATGGCGTGATCTCGGTTCACTGTAACCTCCGCCTCCCAGGTTCAAGCGATTCTCCTGCCTCAGCCTCCTGAGTAGCTGGGATTATAGGCGCATGCCACCACACCTGGCTAATTTTTGTATTTTTAGTAGAGATGGAGTTTCACCATGTTGTTCAGGCTGGCCTCAAACTCCTGACCTCATGATCCACCCACCTCGGCCTCCCACAGTGCTGGGATTACAGTACAGGAGTGAGCCACCGCGCTTGGCCTAGATTTTTTTGTGTAGCATATATTTGGATTTTCTTTGTTATTTATTCTGGAAGTTGTACTTTAATAGGTGAGTTTAGCTTATTTTTAAAAATATTGATCTATGTTTGGTTTTAGTGCTGTCATCAAAAGATCTGCTAGAGTTTATGTGGCCTTTTTTTGCCTTTATATGATCCATTATGGTTTCACTTTTGTTTGTATCCTCTGATAATTTGCAAAGCTTTGTGTTTTTACCTTGTGAGTTGGCTTTTAACTGTAACATAAAATGTATACTTATTTTGTCTGTCAACTTTTCATTTAAGATTTTAATCCTATAGAAAAGGAGAAAGAATTGTATGATGAACATATATGTTTCGTTCAACTAGATTCACCAATTGTTTTCGTTGTTTTTTAAAATTCATTGCTTTTTTTTTTTTTTGGAAACCAGTCTCGCTCTGTCACCCAGGCTGGAATGCAGTGGTGCTATCATAGCTCACTGCAGCCTCCAACTCCTGGACTCAAGCGATCTTTCAGCACCAACTCCCAGTTATCTAGGACTACAGATGTGTGCCACCATGTCCAGCTAATTTATTTATTTTTATTTTTATTATTATTTTTGAAATGGAGTCTCACTCTGTCTCCCAGGCTGGAGTGCAGTGGCGTGATCTTGGCTCACTGCAACCTCTGCCTGGCAGATTCAAGCGATTCTCCTGCCTCAGCTGACTCCCAAGTCACTGGGCGTACACCACCATGCTTGGCTAATGTTTTTGCATTTTTAGTAGAGACAGGGTTTCACCATGTTGACCAGGCTGGTCTCAAACTCCTGACCCCACGTGATCCACCCACCTTGGCCACCCAAAGTGCTGGGATTACAGGCATGAGCCAGCTCACGTGACCAGCAGCAAACTTATTTTTATGTTTGTAGAGACGAGTTCTTGCTGTGTTGCCCAGGCTAGGCTCAAGTGATCCTTCCGTCTCAGCTTCCCAAAGCACTGGGATTATAGGCATGAGCCACCCCACCCAGCCCTCATCAGTTGTTAATATTTTGCTACATTTGCTTTATTTCTACCTCTGTCTACATGTATATTTTGGACAGGGAATATTTGAAAATAACTCATAAAAATCATGATTCTTTATCTCTAACTATTTTAGCCTGTATTGCTTGAAAACAAGGACATTGTCTTAGCCACAATGCCAGTGTCACATCCTAGCGCTTCAACATTGATATAATATCTAATATGGAATCCATTTTCCCAGTTGTCTCAATAATGTCCATTATAGCATTTTTTTGGTTTTGTTTTTTTGTGTGTGATCCAGTCGAGGATCATGCATTGCATTTAGTTATATCTCTTCTTTTGTTTTCTTTAGTCTACATCAGTCTCCTCCCCATCTTATTTTATTTTTATGAAAAATCGAGGTCTTGTAAAATGTCTCAACATTTGGATTTATCTGTTTCTTCATGACTAAATGCAGTTAGATTTTCTGGTAAGAATGCATCATACATCCTTTTCATTCCATCAGTCAAGAGGCACTTAATATCAGATTGTCTCATTTGGTCATGCTAAGTTTGATCACATGGTTAAGCTTGTGTGTGTGTGTGTATATATATATATGTATATATGTGTATATATATGTATATATGTGTACATATATATGTATATATGTGTACATATATATGTATATATGTGTACATATATATGTATATATGTGTACATATATATACATGTATATACGTGTATATACACACACACACACACTTTTTTTTTTTTTGGAGATGGAGTCTTGCTCTGTCACCCTGGCTGGAGTGCAGTGGTGCAATCTCAGCTCACTGCAACCTCTGCCTCCTAGGTTCAAGTGATTCTCCTGTCTCAGCCTCCTGAGTAGCTGGCATTACAGGTACCTGCCACCATGCCCAGCTAATTTTTGTATTTTTAGTAAAGGCAGGGTTTCAACTTGTTGACCAGACTGGTCTCAAACTCCTGACCTGTGCTCTGCCCACCTCGGCCTCCCAAAGTGTTGGGATGACAGGCCTGAGCCACCACCCCCGGCCAATATTTTTTATGGTATCTTTTGTCTTCTTCCTATGAGCAATGACAAATATATTTCTTTCTTTCTTTTTTTTTTTTTTGTTTTTTGAGATGGAGTTTCACTCTTGTTGTCCAGGCTGGAGTGCAGTGGCACAATCTTGACTCATTGCAATCTCTGCCTCCTGGGTTCAAGCAGTTCTCCTGCCTCAGCCTCATGAGTAGCTGGGATTACAGGCGCCCGCCACCATGGCTGGCTAATTTTTTGTATTTTTTGTAGAGACAGGATTTCACCATGTTGGCCAGGCTGGTCTCAAACTCCTGACCTCAGGTGATCTGCCTGCCTTGGCCTCCCAGAGTGTTGGTGTTACAGGTGTGAGCCACTGCACCCGGCCGACAAATTCTTTTTCCTTTCCCTCCCCTCCCCTCCCCTCCTCTCCCTTTCTTTTCCTTGCTTTTTTTTTTTGAGACAGAGTTTCACTCTTGTTGCCCAGGCTGGAGTGCAGTGGCACAATCTCGGCTTGCCGTAACCTCCACCCCCCGGGTTCAAGCGGTTCTCCTGCGTCAGCCTCCCAAGTAGCTGGGATTATAGACATGTGCCACCACACCTGGCTAATTTTGTGTTTTCAGTAGAGACGGGGTTTCTCCATGTTGGTCAGGCTGGTCTCGAACTCCCGACCTCAGGTGATCTGTCGACCTCAGGTGATCCGCCAACCTTAGGTGATCCGCCTGCCTCAGCCTCCCAAAGTGCTGGGATTACAGGCATGAGCCACCGCGCCTAGCTGACAAATATATTTCTATTTCCATCCTTTTTATTTTTCTTAATACTTTAAAAAATGTGCTTATACCTCTGTTATTTGATTTACTGATTTTATCTTTTGGGCTTACTATGGAAGATGAGGAAGATGAGAAAATCTACATACTTATGCTGCTCCCACCTTTCTCCCTCTTCTCTTCCAACATTTCTTATTCATTCATTCACTTTTTTAAATGAAGAAAAGGAAACTTAAACTGTATCCAGTAATTATAAAAATGACCCAAAACATCCTGCAGGTCTGTATTTTCAGTTTCATGGATGAAACCCACCCATGGGACTTGGTGAGTTTAGAGTAATTGGAAGAGACTGGCTGAGAGAACAGGGAAAAACCAGGGCATGGGAAGCAGTGCCTGTTGGCAGGCTTTGGGTTTGGGTTTGGACTGTTATTTGGGCTGTTACACTTGTCATCTACCTCACTTTAAATGTTGGTTTATGATTTTTCATGGCTATTCTTGGTTTGACTCTTCTAATCTTAAAATTTTAGACAGTAATATGAAGGGTAGCATTGTTTTCTGAGCTGCAATAACAAGTGCCAGGGAATTCATTTGGGACCAATATCAAGCTGAGGGCCACACCTGAACCTCAGTTGTTACCAGCTCCTTCCCTGCCCTTCATGGCCTTCCATTTCTGTGTCTAGATGTGCCTTTTATTCTTCTCTTCAGGTCTACCAGTTGCTGGGCAAACCTCAGAATTTGTTAACCAAGTGTTAGAGAAGACTGCAGAAGGGAATCCCACTGGAGGCCTTGTAGGATTAAGGATACCAACATCAAAGGTGTAATCAGCCTCATTGGACCACTGGTCAGAAATGTCTACGTTTTGTCACGTTATCCATTGTAAATTTTCATTCTGTTTTGCATGTCAGTTAGCATTATGTAAACATTTACAATTAGGTTACATTGTTTTAATAACTAAGTAGCATAAGTGAAGCATGATCCAAAATACTTGATTATTGCATTTTCAGAGCATAAACCATGATTAAAACTGCTACTGGC
This sequence comes from Hylobates moloch, assembly GCF_009828535.3. NCBI lineage: Eukaryota > Metazoa > Chordata > Mammalia > Primates > Hylobatidae > Hylobates > Hylobates moloch. Next base: position 150,320,102 of record NW_026652281.1, read on the forward strand.
ATCAGAATTGAAAATCATATGTTTAAGTAAATGTTTAGATACAGATTACAAAAATCTGTTAAAGCAAAACATTTTGGAGGAGTGAAATAGTAAAATGCCAAGTATTGTGGCAGATTTATGCTCTGAACCACACAAAAAAATTGAGGAAGCATTTTTTTAAACAGTCGGTTTAAATTGTTTTTAGAATTACTGCTTTTTGTTCTAATTTTCCACAACCATTAATCTCACTTGTATATGGCACACCCAGCACTCGTGCCTGTGGGCCATATTAGATGTTCATTGTCAGAGCTCAAGATGATATATATAAATATATATATATATATATATATATATACACAAATGTCTGTGCAAGTAAGAAAAAAAAAGCATATTCTTTGTGCCTTGTATTTTGGGGAAACTATAAAACTGGTAATATTTTGTATGATGAAAACCCTAATGAGAAAAAACAAGATATATAGATGGAAAAATTATGGGGTTTAAATGTTTTTTGTTCCAACTCTTTTTCAGATTTTTTGAATGTATATAGGACTATGTTGAAATGTAGATATATGCCACAGAGTCTGTGTATTGTATAAAAAACAAAACAAAAAAACAACAAAAAAAAGATGGCTTTAGAAAACTCATATTTCGGTACTTGACCGGAAGAAGACAAATACTTGCACATTATTGCGATTGTTTTATTTTTTGTACCAAAGACAAATGCAACTGATATGGCAAACTGCCAGTCTAAGTAAAGTTTTGCACAGCTTACATGATACTGTATGAATGTATGAAAAAAAGGAGAAAAAAAAGAAAAAAAAAAGGTCAGGGTTAGGGATCTTACTGAACTGTGAATTTTATTTCTGTTTGGGTCCAATTATCTACAGAAGGAGCATCCATACATACAAATATTATTTTGCTGTTCCTCTAGTTCGCTTCCATAGTAGATAAGTTGGTGGCCATTTAGATGTCTTTTATTTCTGCACTTATTGTAGGAAATTTTAATATATTTCATTTTAGTAAGCTATTGGTAAAATAGTTTTTGACTTTGAAAATTAAAATGTTTATTTAGCTTATTGTAGTATACTTCCACCAGACAACAAAATAGATTATTTTTATTGTATTATGTATATATATATATGTAAAGAAAGAAAAAAGCTAAAAATATCTAATTCTTTAGTTGCCACTTTTCCAATTGATGTATTATTGTGCATGTAATATTTTCAAAGATCAACACAGGCTTAAAACAAAAACAATTTATAGATTTTTATATTTTTGTACAGGTATTTTCAAACTAGCTTCTTCAAACTTAACATGTGACTTATTCTTCTATAGTTTCTAGAATTGAGAAACATTAACACGTTTAGTTTTTAGGTGCTCTTTTTTGCTCATATAAAACAGCTTCATTAGTCAGTGTGTTAACTGTGTTCAAGCTTTACCTCTTGATGAGAAATTTCTTATGTCAAGGCAGCATTATAAACCTTCCCCCACAGATTTTTCCATCCTGTCTCTCTTAACTGTTTTATTCTCAAATCTTGTGTTTTGAACTCTGAAAACTGGTGGCTTAAAAACTAAAAAAAGAAAAAAAGCATATTTAGCAAGGAAAAAAATACCAAAAATTTCAGGCATAGCTGCTGGAAAAGTATTTCTCCATTACCCACTGTAGGATTTATTTTTTAATTATACTTTGACTATAAAGTGTCAAAGTATAATTTGTTCTTTTCTTTTACTTTGATACCCCGTTTGTAAGCTATAGCATATGAAGCTATAGCTTGTGAAGGTTTGATCTAGAGCACCCAGTAACAAATGAACAATGTTGCTTACCTGCTTCTTTGACATCTTAAAAAAGAAATCCAAGGAGGATTGTAAGGATTGTCTTACCACCGTAGCTGAACTGTGATGCACAAGATTTTTCTATGTGTTTGGTGGAAATGTACCTGGTTAATACATTCACGCTAAACAGATGATAAGCTCAAGTCTAATGGTTTAATAGAATGTAAGTTCATCGTTTAAAGCTTTTCATTTTTAAGTGGGAGAAGGCAAAGCACAGGCTTGCAAGTTGGAAGTATATGAAGTTTTGACAGAGTGTGTCTGGTAAATTGAAAAATGTTTCAAACTATGGCAGTTTTGCAATCAGGTGAAAATCACCTCATGATATTCAGCTGATAAGGTTTATAAAATTGCCCCTTTCTAGCTGCTCTGTTAGGAATTCTGGTTTTTGATACTTTTTTCCTGTCTGCAAACCAGAATTTGATTTTTTGGTCTTGCATTTCAAAAAAAAAAAGACTTTGAATCTGTTTAGTAGATTCCATATTCTTGAGTTTCAGTGTTTTATATGTACTACTTAAGTTAAATAGTTAAAAGCTTTTAAATAGTTGAGCTTTTTAATGTTGACACTTTATTTTGTACCTATTTATATATGTATGTATATCTTAGAAAAGCACTTTGTTAAAAAAAATTGCATTTTATATGATTCCTGCCATTTGCTGCTAAATCTGGGCTGGTCAGAATGCTGCAGCGATACTTGATCTATATAAAAACCTGGCAGTAAAATGTAGAGTGAAAGTTAAATCCTCTTGCTGTTTTAACTTTATCATAAAGATGACATAGGCAAGCTGTGCAGCTTTACATTTTAACCAGGGGACTCTGTGGCATTTAAAACCGTCTAGAAATGGTTGTACTTTAATGCCAGTAATAATCTGCTTCCTCTATTGTCATTAAAATATATACGTTTAGTGTATCACACAAACCAATCTTATAAGGGTAATGTAAAAACCCCAACAATTGTACATGTTCTGTTTTTGAAAATTGTGGCATGTATTTTTGGGTGAAGATCATTAGAGAAGAGTTCTCTAAAGGTTTTCTGTGTTCATACATGGTATACAGATAGCTCATAATGAAGTCCAGAATCTTACTTTAAGTGAAGGCATTGTGAATTCACCTCAAGTAAACCCATTGTTCCAAAGCAATTATAAACTTTGACTCTAGTACTACTATGATTTAAAAAAAAACAAAACAAAAACCTTTTTTCCTAGTTTCAGATACACTGGATTCTTTATAGAGTTTGTCTCCATATGAAAGCATGCTGTCCCAGTCGCTCTTGTTAAGATCTTGTCTGAGTTTTGAATTGGGTGCCACACTTTTCCAGTCAATATAATTGCTTGTTCTACTGTACCATGTATGATTCTTGTCCTTTCCTATATCCTTCATGACAGATTATGATGTGGCTTTATATTGTGCCTTACTTGTACATTTAAAACTAAACGTCTTCATTCCCTTCCACTTCCTACATCTTTAACTTTGACCTTTTTGGTAAAAGAATCAGAACTATTACAAAAGCATCATGAAGGATTTCAGATGGGTATGGTTTCAAATTCCCTGTCTTTATAGTTATTTTATATTTGTATGAAAGACCAGTTTTGGATGGTCTTTGAATATAAGGGGGAAGGATTAGCAGTAATTTCACTACATCCCTTTTCTCTGACTTTCATGCATTTCTCATACATCTTCTTTCTGATGCTTGACTTTATTTGCTTCCTAGCAATAGTCTGCATTTAAAGAAAGGTGTGTTCAATTCATCAGCTTGAAATTGACTATTTCATTTTTCCAGGATTTTTTAGGAGAAGAGTACCCATTTTGTTTTATAAAAACAGATGACAAGTCTCTTTAAAAGAAACAGAAGTACAGTACTTTTGAAATACAATGCTGTTAGTTTGGATTTCTTTTTATATATATATATAATATTCATACAATGATCTGATGTTTGCCTTCATTAATAAAGCTGTTAGTTTATTCACCAAAATGTCAAGAATGGATGTGCTTTTCTTTATTCCACACATTTAAAAAAATTTAGCTGCTAAGATTAGTTAATGTTATAAGAAATGAATTCAAGTTGCCTTCAGCAAGAATTAACAAAAACTTATGTTCCCTTTCTTTATATAGTTTCCTAAAATTCTGTTCAAGTATTTTCTAGTTAATTATGTAACAGAATGTTAGCATCTCTCCATATCTTGAAACTTGAATTTTGAGAATGCATTGAATTATGCTTTCAGTGTTAAAGTAAAAGGTTTCAATTATCCTTCTAGTGAAGTCTGTTGTGGAATACCATTTCCCATGGAACTGAGGCCATTTCCACAACTTTGCACAGAACTGCAGTCTTGTTCTTCCCTTTGATCATGACAAATAAGTCTCACACAGTGCCGTAATACTTGTGGATTCTTTTGTAATCTTTGTAATCTTAATAAGGGCATTATGAGAAGACGACTCCATGTTTTTTTAATACTTCAAACACATTGGGATGTAACAATGAATGTCAACTGTAGGAATGGTTGTTTCGTTTTAAGGAATAAGCATGTTGGGGAAAGATGATGAAAATGTACTACTGAAAGTTATACACTTCCATAGGCAAATGGGATTATGTGTTGAAGCATAGTCCTCATGCTTAATAAACTGACTGAAATTGTAGAAATTACACCTAGGAACTGAGCTAGGCCAAATTGCCATTTTTGTTTAGAGAGTTTTGGAGGTAGTAGTGAGGGGATAGAACCTTAAAACTACTTCCAAACAGTATTTTGGAATTGAAGACTTGGTAACTAGTGAAGAACATCAAAGTTGGGTATTTCAATGTGCCAAGTTTGGGTGAACTAGGTTCGGTTTGCCTCTTTCATAACAATGTAAACACAATGGTGTAGTTAATTAAATTCTGGGTGGATAGGAGCAGGACTGATTACTATGTCTTGCCCTTCGCCCTTTGTTTTTTTCAGAACCAAATAACAGAAATGTGTATGTGTGTACTGTATCTGCCTTTCCACCACATTTTTATGACACTGTATTCCACTGCCTGCTTTTTTACCTTCTTTCCCTAGGATTTGTCCTACAGCTTAGTATTGTGGTTGACAGCGATACTAGGGCTGACAGCACAGAAGTCACAAGAGAAGAGTGGAAGGGCAAGAATTCAAAGCATTTGTTCATACAATGTAGCAACCTCTTTTGCATAGTTGCGTAGGATCCTGTTTGTAATGCTATCATAAATATTCTGTAGTTGTTTTTTTTTTCTCTCCCAACTGGAGCTATGACACTTTTTATTGGATTCAATCTTGTCTTTTGTCTAGAAAGAACTTTACCTTGTTGACGCATGAGCTGTTTAAAAATTATCCTATTAAATGTTGGTTAATAGCTGTGCAGTTTTTCATTTCAGATGGAAAGGCAATGCAAATTTTGCCTTTGTTTTCTGTCACCTTCCAACCCCTGAGCACTTCTAGTCAGATACAGATTCATCAGTGTATGCAACATCCTTTGTAATTTAAAATAAAAAAAGATGAAAAGAAAAGGTTCTGAACTGTTTGCCTCATGTTTTCGCCCTTCCTTTATGTACTTGTATCTTGCTTACCTAGGTAACCATCCGCTCCTCAAGATAACCTATTCCAAAGAAATTCCAAATCACAGAGAGTGGTGAACTGCTGGTCTGCTGCCCCTCTCGTGGTAATAATCAAAGAGCTAACATTTTTTTGACACTATAGATTGATTTTTCAGTATTTTAGTGACATTTAGCTATTATATAGAATTATTTGTTGATGTAAGCATTTGCATTCTTCACAGCTTAGAGGATATTCTTATTTCTCCTCTTTGAATCTTTGGGCAAGTGTTCTGCATGGGAAATAAAATATTTTGGGTCTCTCCTGATTTAAACATTTGTATGTGTTTGTGCGTTTAATCATTCTAAGTAAGTCTCCAAGCTAAGCTGGGCGTATACATAGAGCCTTAAATCCAGAGACCTAAATGAAGGCTTCCATCAGAGTATGTGGCTGAAAGTCAGCCAGCAAATATTTGTTGAACACTTACTCTGCCAGGACCTGTGCTAGGTACTGGGCAATAGAGAGATGAAAGAGAACTCCAGGAACTCACAGCCAGCATGTGAACAGGATTGCAGAACAACACAGGAGCTGTTAGAGATAGGCAAAGGGCTCTATGTACGTTAATGTTGCTGAGGTGTTTTCAAGGACACAGGTGCCACATCCAGTGGCGTATATTAGAGAATTGATAGACTTGTGTTCTTAGTATTCTGGACCCTTGAAGAAACCCTCTTTGTTTCATGTGAGTGACATTGGGGCCATCAGGAAGCAAAGGGGAGGGGCATGGCCTCCCATGGACTGGTTCTGCATCAGGACTTGACCTCTAAAGACCACTGCTCACAGGATCCTCTGTCAAGGTCTTGAGACTGTTAAAGGGCTGGGTGAGCCAGATCAGTATAGTCCTTAGGAAACTAAACCTGTGGATAGCATCCAGTTAGATGGGCCATTCAGCTGGTGAGCTGTTCAGCCACAGTACAGTGGAGAATTTGAAAGAAAGAAAATGGCTGGGAAATGCTGTAATATCCCAGCTAAAAGGTTCAGAGCAGGAAGAAGGTGTTAGAAAGCCCTAGGGGAGCGAGTGGCATTCCTTAAGACTCTGCTAGGTGCTTTTTTATTACAGGAAACTCAGCTGCTACTCTCAAGGGCCCAATGAGGCTGGTGGTCATGTCCATTTTACAAAAGAGACTAGACTCAGATGAGACTAGCCCCAGACCTACCTTACATGATTATAGAGCTCCAATTCAAACTCCAGTCAGCTTGCTGCACTACAGAAATAATTCGTATTCATCTTTTTGGGATCAGGCCAAGTCACAGGCAATATTTGGAAGAATGTCTCTGTAGCGGGGGATAAAGGCCTTAGAATCTAAAAACCAAAAAGAATTAAGGCCAAAACCTAGCAGATAAACAAAAGCTGGTCTAAGGATCAGTGGGTAAAGGTGATAAGGGAAGCAAAACAGAGTTGAGAGGAATCAGTGACTGGGTGTAATGATCACCAGACTGCACATCTGTTCCTCGAAGATGGCTTCTAGCTTAAGGTTTAGGATTGGGTCTCCTTATTGGAAGGAAGTATATTGGAGGGTAGAGAAAAAGGGAGCTTATGTTTTCTTTAGCTGCAGCATGGAGATGCAACTGGGGACTGTTGATTGCATACAATATCCAACAAGAAGCATGATGTGAAAGACCTGCACGTGCACAGGTCTGCCAACTGCTGGCTTTGGGGCTTCTCTGCTGTCCTAAATAGGGAGCTTCTGTGTGAGTATCCAAAACATTGGAGTGCCCTGTAGAAAGTAAACCTCAGTTTCTTTAAAAGGTTTTAACCTTAAAATATTACCAGGAGTAAACTTCACAGAAAACGTATACAAGGCCTAGGATAAAGAAAACTTTGAAAGTACTGTGAAGGACACAGAAGGAAACTGGAATAAATTGAAAGATACACCAAGTTCTTAACACAGGAGCAGTGACATAAAACTAACAGTGCTAAGTTAAATTAAAAATATAATGTTGCTAAAAAGATGTCATCCTAAGAAAACATACCAAGAGGGTTAAAAAAGAAAGTTTACACAGGGATACAATAGCTGGAAGATGCTGGTAGGCAGTGGGGGTGAGGGGGCAGTGATGCAGGGGACAAGGGGAAGAGGTATTTAATCCTAGCAGATATTAAAAGTCATTATAAAACCATAATAGTTAAAACTGTCATTTTGATGCTGAATAGGCCAGTCAAGCAGAATAGAAGGTCCAAAAGTAGACTCAAATATATACGACAATCTAGTATGGCAAATGTGGCATCCAGAACCAGTGAGAAAAAGGTAGACTCTTCATTAAATAGTATTGGAATAACTGAGTAACCTCCGGAAAAAGTAAAATTGGGTCTATATCTCACACCATAAGCCAACATATATTTCAAAATAGATAATGATCTAAGTGTTAAAAAAAGCTACAAAAAACCACCCATAAAAACACTACAAGGAAATGTGGGCAATTCCTTTAAATCCCTGTAATTTGGACCCCAAATCCAGGAATCATAAATGAAGATTGATAAATTCAGTGTCAAACAAGATTAACAAAATAAGACCAAAACACCATAAGCCAAATCAAAGTTCTATAGACTTTTTAAGGCTGTAGATGTCTTTAAAAAAAAAAAATGAAAACAGAAAAGCTTTGAAACTCATCTCTAAGGACTAATCCTCCTAATATATAGAGTTCCTGGAAACAGATATGAAAAAAACCAACAACCCAATAGAAAAATGAGCAGGCTGGGCGCAGTGGCTCACGCTTGTAATCTCAGCACTTTGGGAGGCCGAGGCGGGCGGATCATGAGGTCAGGAGATCAAGACCACGGTGAAACCCCGTCTCTACTAAAAATACACAAAAATTAGCCGGGCGTGGTGGCGGGCGCCTGTAGTCCCAGCTACTCGGAGAGGCTGAGGCAGGAGAATGGCGTGAACCTGGGAGGCGGAGCTTGCAGTGAGCCGAGATTGCGCTCCAGCCTGAGCGACAGAGCGAGACTCCGTCTCAAAAAAAAAAAAAAAAAAAGAAAAGAAAAATGAGCAGACAATAGAATAAATGCAAATAGCTCTGAAGTATAGGTAGAGTTTCTCAGAGTTTCTCAGCCTCCTTCATGATCAGAGAAGCGCAAACTAAAGAAGGCATTTTCACCTAATCAGATTGGCAAAACTTCCAATGTTTGTTAACCTATCGTGTTGACAAGGCCACAGGAAACTGGCACTTACGCCATATTGCTGGAGGGAGTATGGATTGACATAATCCCTATGAAGAGCAATTTGGTAATATGTCAGAATTTTTAAATGCATATATCCTTTGACCTAGCAACTCCATTTGCTCTGGGCAAGTCATTATTCCTCTCTGCCCCGTTTTTACCTCACGGAGTTGTTGTGAGAGTTAAGCAAGACACACATGAAGCACTTAGTACAAAGTTCCTGGCACATAGGAAGTGCTCCCAAAATGTGGGCTAGTAGTAGAATAACAGCAGCTAACGGGCATTGAGATCTTACAATATGCCACATTAGCACACTGTGCTTGGTGCTTTTCATGTATTATCTCATTTAATTCTCCAATCTGTGAAGTAGGCACTATTGATTATCACCAGTTAGCCTCTGAGGAGACGGAGGCACAGGCATGCGAAGTGTGCGGTGGATAGGATTTGAGCCCAGGCAGATGCCAAGCCTGTGATACACTGCCTCGCTATTAGGTGCAGTGGGGTGATGAATACCTTACGAAAGGTTGTGGAGAGGGCTGTAGGGACACAGACAGACAAGCACAGAGCCCCGCTTACAACAGGTGGGGACTATGTTGATTTTTTGGAGAAAAGATGGCTTTCAGTAGAAGCTGTGCCACTTTCTTTTCTTTTTCTTTTTCTTTCTTTTTTTTTTTTTGAGATGGAGTCTTGCTCTGACGCCCTGGCTGGAGTAGTGCAGTGGGGCCATCTCGGCTCACTGCAAGCTCCACCTCCCAGGTTCATGCCATTCTCCTGCCTCAGCTTCCCAAGTAGCTGGGACTACAGGCGTCCGTCACCACGCCCGGCTAATTTTTGTATTTTTAGTAGAGACGGGGTTTCACCATGTTAGCCAGGATGATCTCAATCTCTTGACCTCGTGATCCACCCACCTCAGCCTCCCAAAGTGCTGGGATTACAGGCATGAGCCACCGCACCCGGCCTAGGCTTTGCCACTTTCAAGATAGGTAATCTAGGGTTGGTTGTTTTTTGTTTTAATCTACTCTAAGCCCATCTCTTGATCTGTGATACTAGCGTGGTACAGTTTCAAGGGTGGTTATGAGGATTAAGAGAGATGAACATGGTCGGGCACGGTGGCTCACGCCTGTAATCCCAGCACTTTGGGAGGCCGAGGCGGGTGGATCACGAGGTCAGTTTGAGACCAGCCTGACCAACATGGTGAAACCCCGTCTCTACTAAAAATACAAAAATTAGCTGGGCATGGTGGCGTGCACCTGTAATCCCAGCTACTCAGGAGGCTGAGGCAGGAGAATTGCTTGAACTTGGGAGGTAGAGTTTGCAGTGAGCCAAGATTGTGCCATTGCACTCCAGCCTGGGCAACAGAGTGAGACTCCACCACAAAAAAAAAAAAAAAAAAAAAAGAGAGAGAGAGATGAACATTCAGGTCCTAGGCATTTAGGTCCTCACAATCTATGCTTGCTGAAGTGACCTGAACAAAAGCAGATGGAGTGGGGTCGAGTGGGGGAAACGCTTTCTAGGGAGAGGGAACACCACATTCTAAGGCTACACATCCAGAAAGAGCTTGAGCAATCCAGGAAGGGCGCAGGGTGGGGTGGCTGATGGCCGAGGTGGCTGATGGCCTTGAGGACCAGCTAAGAAACTTGGATTATTTACTAACAAAAATAAAAGAGCCACCATTTGTTGAGGGTTTGCTCTGACATTTCCATCAAAACTACCCTAGCAAGGTAGATTTAATAAATCCAGTTGTATACAAAAGGGAACCACGAGAAGCCATAGAAGGGCTGCATACAGGGAGGTGACTTGATCAATTTCGTGTTTTACAAAGATCCCTCAGATCATGTGTTGGAGTGATAGGAGGTACTCTACTGACCTGCCTTGAACTCCATACTTTAACAAATATATGACGTTTATCATTTCCTCTTTTACTCCACAATTTATACTCACTGTAGAAAATATTAAAAATATAAGAAAGTTTGAAGAAACATAAAATTATTACTTGTACTTTCCAGAGACATCTCAATTGATACTTTTCTTCTAGTCTTTTTTTTCTTTTTTTTTTTTTTTTGAGACGGAGTCTCGCTCTGTCGCCCAGGCTGGAGTGCAGTGGCGCGATCTCGGCTCACTGCAAGCTCCGCCTCCCGGGTTCACGCCATTCTCCTGCCTCAGCCTCTCTGAGTAGCTGGGACTACAGGCGCCCGCCACCACGCCCGGCTAATTTTTTTGTATTTTTAGTAGAGACGGGGTTTCACCGTGGTCTCGATCTCCTAACCTTGTGATCCGCCCGCCTCGGCCTCCCAAAGTGCTGGGATTACAAGCGTGAGCCACCGCGCCCGGCCAGTCTTTTTTTTCTATGTAAAAAATATATAGTTATTAGAATGCCTGACAGAAGGAAGATGGAAAGAGACCACTGTGAAGCGTTCTTGATATTCCCTCTTCTCTTCCTCTCCATGCTATTAGGGCCATACCAAGAGGAGAGGCTGATTTCCTACACGTGTCAGGGAAAGTCCCAACTCTGCGCAGGGACCCTCGCTTGCCATTTTCGCCAGTCTCTAGGGGGCACTGCCCGGAGACTGGGCGGGGAGGGAAAGAAGGCGGTGCGAAAATGAGTTTGAATTTGGGCCCTGCCGCTGCCCGTAGCCGGCGTCCCCAACATGGCGGCTCCCCAAGATGTCCACGTCCGGATCTGTAACCAAGAGATTGTCAAATTTGACCTGGAGGTGAAGGCACTTATTCAGGTACTGATCCCGGGACCCCTGCCGGGCTCCAGCAGCCCTAACCCAAGCTCTGCTGGTCTGTGAGCTTGGCAGTGTCACTCCCGAACTTTCCCCACTTGGTTTCTCAGACCACAGGCTCCGCCCATGGTCGGCTACCCACCCTGGTCCCCATTTGGTTGTGTCCTCGTGACTGCTGGCCTTGATCCTTTTTCCGGGTGCCGCCGGATCTCCCATCTCCAGAGCACCCCACTGTTCTCCGCCCCTGACTCAGCTACTGCTTCGGGGCTTGGCTTTGCCCCTTCCACCTGCAGCCCTGGTCGTCGCCCCTCCCCTGACCACCTCACAACCTACCTGTCACCCTGCTTGGCCCCGCCCTCTGACGCTGCTTACCCATCCTCTGGTAGCTTCCGGGAGGCAGCTAGCCCCGCCCCCTGCTGGCCAGCTTCCCTGGCATCCAAGGCCACCTGGCACGGGAGGCACCGGGTGAAACGAATGTAACCTGGACCGTAGTTGTGATTTTATGCTTGAGGAAATCGAGTACGGCGCCAAAGCCTAGGTTAGAAAGCAGACCTGGGTCAGTGGCAAAACTGGGACCTGGACTGGGAAAGTCAACCTACGAATAACACCTTAGAGTGTTACCCCGTTTGAACAGATAGGAAATGAAGTGTTTCGCCTTAAGCCATTTAAGGGTAGAGGTAAAATAATCGAGTAGACGTAGGCAAGAATTAGGAATGTAGACACGCTTCCATGAGTTTAGCAAAAAGAAACCAAGAGTTTTAAACCTTGTTTTTTTTGTTTGTTTGTTTGTTTGTTTGTTTTTGCTTTTGTTTTTTTGAGACGGAGTCTCGCTCCGTCGCCCAGGCTTGAGTGCAGTGGCGCGATCTCGGCTCACTGCAAGCTCCGCCTCCCGAGTTCACGCCATTCTCCTGCCTCAGCCTCCCGAGCAGCTGGGACTACAGGCACCTGCCACCACGCCCGGCTAATCTTTGTATTTTGTTTAGTAGAGACGGGGTTTCACTGCGTTAGCCAGGATGGTCTCGATCTCTTGACCTCGTGATCCACCCGCCTCGGCCTCCCAAAGTGCTCGGATTACGGGCGTGAGCCACCGCGCCCGGCCTAAACCTTGGTTTTTAAAGCTAATCATTTTCAACAAAGTCACTAAACGTTAGATGTAGACTCAGAGTTTGTAACAAGGTGTGGCAAAAAGTGCAGGAAAATAGGGCTCCGCAGATAAACCAGATGCAGGATAAACCAAATTAGATGCAGAATAAACAAATACGGTGCAAAGAAGTGTGATTAAATGAATAAGCCAGAGAAAAAGTGAAATTTGATGCAGATATTTAAAACTTCTTGAACCTCACTTCTCTGATGTATACATTACAAAACTTCTGGGCCAGTTATAGAAAAATAAACAGGTTTCATACAAATGAAATTACATTTTCACATAATCTAATTTGCTTAGGCATTCTTCTGTACTCTTTCTAACGTTTGGGTTCTTGTCGTTGCTGATGAGAAAAAGTGATTATAGCTGGATGTATTTCATTCTTACCGTGTTCCAGCAGCTGTGCTAAGTGCTTTACATACATACGTAATCTATGATGTTCTATGAGGTAAGTAGTGTTATGATGAGGAAACTGAGACACAGATAATTTAAATAACTTTCCAGGTAACTTTACACAGCTAATAAGTTGCTACAGCCAGTATTCGAATCCACCTGGTCTGTCTCCAGAGCCTGCTGTGAAAGCTGGCACCAGTAATTCTGAATGTACAGCAACAGATTCTAAATCTGCCCTTAAACATGTCTATATAAACACTCTAACTTATCACTAACGGTTTGTAAAATCACACTGGAGAAGTTAATCTCATCATATGATGCCAGATATTTAAACATCCTGATCTTCCAAGTTGGAAGGATCTAAGGTTCTAAAGTTATAGTATCACTTTTGCATGTCCATTCTTTTTGGGCATACAAGCTGTTTTAAGCTTTTTCATACTGGCCAGGTAATGTTTTGTTAAAATTTAGGCACTAAAAATCAGGTCAAAGCAGTTGTGTTTCTTTCTAGGCTTTTATATTAATTCAACATTAATCTAAAAAGGAATGAGAAAAATGTAAATGATAATGTTTTTGCTTGTGTGGCAGAGGTAAACAGCAAAGATCAGGATGAATTATAGTCAGTACGTTAATATTAGTTGGTCTAAACCAACTGTCTCACTGTATGGATGGTGTCATTTCATTTCATTGCCTTGAGAAAGGCCTTTCATCTGTTCAATGTCTCCTAGGATATCCGTGATTGTTCAGGACCCTTAAGTGCTCTTACTGAACTGAATACTAAAGTAAAAGAGAAATTTCAACAGTTACGTCACAGAATACAGGTGGGTATTCTCAGAACTGAGATGCTGAGTATCTCAATTCAATCAATGAAGGGGGCTCAGTCCTGGGTATATCCTCTGCTTGAGAGCCGTCTGGTTTCTTCAAACACCAGCTGATGGGAGCAGTAAACACTTAGACAGTGAGTGTGACTCTGTACTAACCTGCTCTCCAGGTAAAAACGAGAAACTTTTGGCCGGGTGCGGTGGCTTACGCCTGTAATCCCAGCATTTTGGGAGGCCGAGGCGGGCAGATCACGAGGTCAGGAGATCGAGATCATCCTGGCTAACACGGTGAACCCCGTCTCTACTAAAAATACAAAAAATTAGCCGGGCATGGTGGCAGGCGCCTGTAGTCCCAGCTACTCGGGAGGCTGAGGCAGGAGAATGGCGTGAACTCGGGAGGCGGAGCTTGCAGTGAGCTGAGATTGAGCCACTGCACTCCAGCCTGGGCGACAGAGCGAGACTGTGTCTCCAAAAAAAAAAAAAAACGAGAAACTTTTGCATGCAGAACACTGCCAGCTGTGTCAACAAGTGGATGGCAGGAACACCATTATCCTTGGAATTTTTGAAATCCTGGGGCCACTTCAAATACTTTCTCTTCTCTACCATTCTTTCTACCCTATTCATTCATTCACTACCTCAATCCATTGCACTCCTGGGTTTTTTTTTATGCTGTTACTTTGCTTAGCATCTTCCTTATTTCAATAGTCACCAGTCACATCATATACACATTTAGGATGCCTGAATTCAACTATGGTATATGTGCTGTCTCAAAAAACACTAGAAGGTGACAAGTAGCAGTTTTGTTTGTTTGTTTTATTTATTTCACATTTTATTCTTATTACATTGGGCTGGGCAAAGAGTTGTGCACCACTGTATAGACTATGTTATTCTGTTGCTTTCATTTTTCAAAATGAAAATGAGGCCAGTAGTTTGAGGACAGCCTGGCCAACATGGCAAAACCCTGTCTCTGATAAATGCAAAAATTAGCTGGGCATGGTGGCACATGCCTGTAATCTCAGCTACTTAGGAGGCTGAGGCAGGAGAATTGCTTGAACCCAGGAGGCGCAGGTTGCAGTGAGCGGAGATCGTGCCACTGCACTCTAGCCTCGGTGACAGAGCAAGACTCTGTGTCAAAAACAACAACAACATATATATATATATATTTTAATAGAGATGGATTTTTTGCTCTATGTTGCTTGGGCTGGTAAACTCTTGGGCTCAAGCAATCCTCCTGCCTCAGCCTCTGGAAGTGCTGGGATTACAGGCGTGAGCCCAGACTATTGTGTTGCTTTCAGACAGAATTGGGATTCAGCTTCTAATTGTTTCCAAGTTCAGAATCTAGATCAGAATCAGATGACGAAGACCACTCATGGGTCTGGGAGCTGCTGAGAAAAAGCCAGGAAACAGGTATGGAGCTGACTATGGAGCGCTCATGTTTCAAGGCTCCCATCTGGGCATCCAAGGATCCTGCATGCAGCTTATGGGTAGAGGGGCCCACAGCAGCCCCTCAAAGTGAACAGGGATGGCACAGGCCCAGGGCTGGAACTCAGGAGTTGGAAGGATGACTGTGTCTGCACACTTAAAAAGATGCTGTCCATCTGTATCCTGGAATCCTGTGTAGGCCCTCTCCATGAGGACAGGAACAGGGTTGGCTCCTTCGCCTCCAGTTAGCCTCATGAGTAGTTCAGTTAAAAGTCCTGCAAACTTGTCATTATCTGGAGACATTCCTGCCGGCTCCTCTTCATGCCCCTCTACGTGAAACACTAGGCAGTTGCTTTATATTGTTCATGATTCTTCTTCCTCAGTTATTCAAATTTGAGATAATTGCATTCTTTTAGGGAATTCTGGATCTCCTGGCCACTCCAAGGGTTGATTACTGTTCTGATGGTTTTTCTGGTTTCTTTGTTTCTTCTTCCTTCTTTATTTCCTGAGGGTTTCTAGTAATTTCTTACGTTCTCCATTTTTATTCCTGAGTTTTCTCCTGGGATCCTTCACTGCAGCCACAGGACCTAATGTTGGGTTGGCAGAGAACTGGCACTTACTGTGCCCTAGTGGGACCTAGGAGAGTCAGGAGGTACCTGAGTGTGGAAACATGCCTGCTCCTTTAGACTTCTGGAGGTCTCTTAGAAGTGGCAGTTTGAATAGTGGAGATGTTTCTGCTGCTGTACCTTCAGTGAGGGTGAGGTGGGTGTCATGGATCTGCCCATCTGTATTAGTCTGTTTTCATGCAGCTGATAAAGACATACCTGAGACTGGGAAGAAAAAGAAGTTTAATGGACTATGACATGGCTGGGGAGGCCTCATGATCATGGCAGAAGGCAGAGGAGCAAGTCACATCTTACGTGGATGGCGGCAGGCAAAGAGAGAGCTTGTACATGGAAACTCCTGTTTTTAAAACCATCAGATCTCGTGAGACTCATTCACTATCATGAGAAAAGTGCGGGAAAGACCCGCCTCTATAATTCAATCACCTCCCACCAGCTACCTCCCATGACATGTGGGAATTGTGAGAGTTACAATTCAAGATGAGATTTGGGTGGGGACAAAACCAAACCATATCACCATCCCTGGATGGGTCTTGTGGCACCTGGTCTTGTGGTATTGGGGTTTTGTATTAGGCCTTTCTTGCATTGCTATAAAGAAATACCTGAGGCTGAGTAATTTATTTAAAAAAATGGGTTTAATTGGCTTATGGTTCTGTGGGCTGTATGGGAAGCATAGCAGTATCTGCTTCTGGGGAGGCTTCAGGAAGCTTCCAGTCATGGCAGAAGGCAAAGAGGGAGCAGGCATGTCACATGACGAAAGCAGGAGCAAGAGAAAGATTGAGAGCTCACTTATCACTAAGGGGATGACTTATGCCATTCATGAGGGATCCACCCCCATGATCCAAACACCTCCCACCAGGCCCCACCTCCAACACTGGGGATTAACATTCAACATGAGATTTGGACAGGGACAAATATTCAGACTATATCAGGTCTAAAGACTTGTGCTTTTTTGGCCAGCACAGTGGCTCACGCCTGTAATCCCAGCACTTTGGGAGGCCAAGGCGAGTGGATCACCTGAGGTCAGCAGTTCAAGACCAGCCTAGTCAACATGGTGAACCTCCATCTCTACTAAAAATACAAAGATTAGCTGGGCATGGTGACCCGTGCCTGTAATCCTAGCTGTTTGGGTGGCCGAGGCATGAGAATTGAACCTGGGAGTCAGAGGTTGCACTGAGCCAAGATTGTGCCACTGCACTCCAGCCTTGGTGACAGAGCAAGACCCTGTCTCAAAAAAAAAAAAAAAGACTTGTGCTTTTCATATAACATGGCCCCCAAAGCCCACCAGCAACTCTGTTGTTGCTTAACAGAGGAAGACAGTCTGTTCTAAAGCTAGTAGAAAAGCTGGCCAGTTGGACCCCTGAGAAACAGTATGTCTGTGTGTTGTGTTTGCCTACCTCAGAGATTTTCAAGGGCAATTTTGAAAATGTGCAATTTTTGCTATTGGAGTTAACTATATGATTTTCAGCAGCTTCACCATACCTAGCTGATCTCTTCCTGCCTTCATCTCCAGTACTGGTTTAATCATCTTAATTTTTTATTTTTGAAAAGATGTTCCTTTTACATGTTTTATGTATGTGTCTGTGTCTGTAAGTATCAACATTCAGTGAAAAGTCTCAGTTATGCCCCAGTTTTGATTTTTGTTCCACTCTTCCAAACAGGTAACCACTTTTGTTACTGATATATCATTCCAGAGTTTCTCTACTCAAATCTTTAAAAAGACAAATTTCTTTTTTTTTATTTCGTCCCTGTTTCTCATCTAAAAGGTAGCATACTAACACACAGCTTTTAAAAACTTCATACTTTTTTTTTTTTTTAAGATGGAGTCTGGCTCTGTTGCCCAGGCTGGAGTGCAGTGGTGTGATCTCTGCCCACTGCAACCTCCATCTCCTGGGTTCAAGTGATTCTCCTGCCTCAGCCTCCCAAGTAGCTGGGATTACAGGTGTGTGTCACCACATGCAGCTAATTTTTCGTATTTTTAGTACAGACGGGGTTTCACTGTGTTAGCCAGGCTGGTCTTGATCTCCTGACTTTGTGATCCGCCTGCCTCAGCCTCCCAAAGTGCTGGGATTACAAGCATGAGCCACCGCGCCCAGTCAAAACTTATACTGTTAAGTATAATTTTATTATACGTATATTGGAAATTTTTCCATTTCAGTAATTAGAGACTGTCCTTATTTTTCTTTTACTTTTTTTTTCTTCTTTTTTTGAGACAGGGTCTTGGGCTGTCACCCAGGCCACAGTGCAGTGGCACAATCTCAGCTTACCACAGCCTTGATTTCCCAGGCTCAAGTGATTTTCCTCCTGCTTCAGTCCCCCAAATAGTTGGGACTACAGGCACGCGCCACCACACCCAGCTAACTTTTGTAGTTTTTATAGAGACAGGGTTTTGCCATGTTGCTCAGGCTGGACTTGAACTCCTGGACTCAAGCGATTGCCCGCCTCAGCCTCCCAGAGTGTTGGGATTACAGGTGGGAGCCACCACACCTGATCTCTCATTCTTTTCTAAATAGCTGTCATTTTTTTTTTTTTTTTTTTAGCCAGTTCTCTATCAAAGGGCATTTATTTGGACTGCTTCCACATTTTTTTTTTAAGCTAACTTATTCTCTGACAGACTTTTCTTCAACTCAGCATGACTTCAACTCTCCAACTACACCTGTTACCTTCAGTATGAGTATTTGTATGTTCTTTTTAAATATCTGGGTGCTCACCCAGTGTTTATTTCCTTCACTCATTAAAATGACCTCACCAATGCGTGTACATTTACATATTTATTATGGCACCTAGGAAGGACCCAATAAGCACATGGCCAGTAAATGAATAACCCCATCCCAGTTTTAATCTGCGTTTCTTAAGTATTTATATACTCTTTTTATATCTGGAAATACATACAAGATTCCTGTTTGTTTGCCATTTTTAGCTTTTATTTGAATGTCTTTTTTGTGTATTTCCAACAAGGTCGTGTGATACTAGATAACTGGCCTCATATCCTCAAAACTGGGTGTTCTGCACATGGTAAATCTTGGGCATTGACTATGTATAAATATCTGTGTGTTTGTCTTTGTACATTTAGCTCTCAAACTGGAATTTGAGAACTACTCTACCCCGCCATTCCTTTCTCCAGAACTATCACTGGTTCTCTTTGACAGAACTTCCAGGCAATCTTTTTTTTTTTTTTTTGATTTTATTATTATTATACTTTAAGTTTTAGGGTACATGTGCACAACGTGCAGGTTTGTTACATATGTATACATGTGCCATGTCGGTGTGCTGCACCGATTAACTCGTCATTTAGCATTAGGTGTATCTCCTAATGCTATCCCTCCCCCCTCCCCCAGGCAATCTTTCATGAGTAAATTGTACATTTCTCCCCCTTTTTAACCCTCCCTTTTTCCCATGTGTTCATTCTTCCATTCAGTGACTCAGTGCCCAGTCTGTGCTGGGCACAAGGAATATATGTAGTGAATAATGCGAGATACAGCTCTGCTTATGCATATAATTTACTTTCTTTTTTTTTTTGAGATGGAGTCTCACTTTGTTACCCGGGCTGGAATGCAGTGGCACGATCTCGGCTCACTGCAATCTCCACCTCCCAGGTTCATGCCATTCTCCTGCCTCAGCTTCCTGAGTAGCTGGGATTACAGGCGCCCGCCACCACGCCTGGCTAATTTTTTGTATTTTTGGTGGAGACGGGGTTTCACTGTGTTAGCCAGGATGGTCTTGATCTCCTGACCTCGGGATCTGCCCGCCCCGGCCTCCCAAAGTGCTGGAATTATAGGCGTGAACCACCACGCCTGGCCCATAGAATTTACATTCTAATGGGGAATACAGATTTTAAACAAATAATTATGAAAATAATTGATGACATTTGCAAAACTTTTCCAATTCACAGTTGATTATTTCTTTTATTCTCTACCTCAGCAATATTTGGGGGCATAAATTGAAAGTCGTCTCTGTGCTATTGAAATGGTGGATACACAAACTTGTTCCATACCAGCATGTGCAAATTGATACGTAAATAAGTAAATTAGTATATAAATGAGCAAATACATTGATGTTTCAGATCAATAGCGTGATTGAAGCTAGAACCTGTTTTAATTTGTAAACCAAAAAATGTGACTGGTGTAATGCTATCTTTAATTATAGTCCCTCTTGATGGTTCTATTATCTGAAGTTCTTGGGGTTTAATACTTCTGGGTATGTCTGCTGACCCTCACTTATGGTGGGTTATTTCCTTGATGTTTGGTTATTTTGGACTGTGAGCACTCATCTTCCGCAGACTTTATCTGAGGGACTTTGTGCAGCTGGGTCGAGACCAAGTCTCTACAGAGGTTTTTGCGTTAGCTTCCCGCCAGGTCTCCTGGGATGATCACAAATCTGAGAACATTTTTTTTTTTTTTTGAGACAGAGTCTCTCTCTGTTGCCCAGGCTGGAGTGCAGTGGCACAGTCTTGGCTCGCTGCAAGCTCTGCCTCCCGGGTTCACGCCATTCTCCTGCCTCAGCCTCTCGAGTAGCTGGGACTACAGGTGCCCGCCACCATGCCCGGCTAATTTTTTGTATTTTCAGTTGAGACGGGGTTTCCCAAGTTAGCCAGGATGGTCTCGATCTCCTGACCTCATGATCCGCCCGCCGTGGCCTCCCAAAGTGCTGGGATTACAGGCGTGAGCCAACGTGCCTGGCCGAGAACACTTTTTATGTTAATTTCTCTTCATGGAGTTTCAGGAACCACTCAGGGAAGATAAATTGAACCTAGATCAGTGGAAGGAGCAGCTCCCTGGTTGGTTATAAATTCTCAGGGGAGTTTTTTTTTGACCTCTCTATTTGGAACTCATAGCAAAAAAAAAAAGGCAGGCATCTGTGTTTTCACTCTGTGCTGGTAGATGGATATTTTTCTAGACCATTTTCCTGTGTCTATAACCTTTCGTGGGTTTTAGATTTGTGGTGATCTGAGTTCAACTTCCCGACGTCAGCCTCAGATGGCCCAAGGGTTCATTTTTCTGTCCCTACATGAGCTCTCAAACCTTCAAGTGCTCAAACTGCCTATTACTCGTCTTTAATGAAATAGGCACAGAAATTGTGAGTATCTGGAAATGAACAGCAGTTTGATATTTTAATGATATCTAACTGGGGGATCAGTGTGTTCGTATTTCGTCATTGTTTTTCTTTTCATTTACGGCCTGCCCTAGGTGACAGGAGCAGCACCTCTGATGCCAGGACAGCCATGCATCACTCCCAGGCTGACTGTTCCCGCTCTTGTTCCCTTCTCACTTTTGGGCCGTAGGGGGTTTTCCTTACTTTCTTGTGGACTTAGCTATAGATTTAAAAGGATGTGTGTTATATGTTACCTAGCATTCCTAGGTGTTCTGTTTTAAAAGGGTGCTTCAAGTGCTATTGTATGCCCTTGGTAGAAATAGAAATGCTCTTGTTTTCTTGTTGACTTTTGAAATCATTTTAACAGGGAGTTATTTTTCCTCAAAGGACCTGGAGCAGTTGGCTAAAGAGCAAGACAAAGAGTCAGAGAAACAACTTCTACTCCAGGAAGTGGAGAATCACAAAAAGCAGATGCTCAGGTAGGCAGGACCTGCCCCCACCAGCGGCCTCTGCTGGCTCACTTGTTCCCTGTGAGCCTTGCATGTGTGTTTGCCTGATGGATCTGGTTTAATGCTGACTTAATGGTGTCTTTTTTTTTTTTTTTTTGAGAGACGGTGTCTCGCTCTGTCGCCCAGGCTGGAGTGCAGTGGCCTGATCTTGGCTCATTGCGACCTCTGCCTCCTGAGTTCAAGCAATTCTTCTGCCTCAGCCTCCTGAGTAGCTGGGATTACAGGCGCCTGCCATCACGCCTGGTTAATTTTTGTATTTTTAGTAGAGACAGAGTTTTACTATGTTGGCCAGGCTGGTCTCTAACACTGGCCTCATGTGATTCACCCATCTTGGCCTCCCAAAGTGCTGGGATTGCAGGTGTGAGCCACTGCGCCCAGCCAATTGCGTCAGTTACACATGGGTGGAATGTTCTCTCCCAGTCAATAATTCTCAAGTGGGGGCGAGTGGGGAAGGGATAAATAGGGTCTATCTGAGCAGGTGGAGCTGAGCATAGTTTACAAAAGATGTTTAACATTATACTGTATTGTATATTTTTAATCAAAAAATATGATTGCTTTTGTAATACAGGGTCATTTTTTATCTAAGGATAATTGATACCAGAAAAAATCTACAGAAAGAAAACCTGCTTAAGGTGGACCAAGATTTAGAAGGTTTTGAGTGGGATGCTATCTAAAATAAAATAAAATAAAATGCAACAAAAACCATAAATTAAACAAAATTGAGGTCAAAAAATAAAACCAAAATTGAGGTTATAATTGCAGGTGTGTGCTAATCCTTGATTATATAATTACAGTTACGTGCCATTTCTTGTTATCGAACTGGGAGAGGTTTAACTTTTCCAATGAAATTGTCAGACAACATGAAACAGTGTCTTTCCCTTCACATTTGACTTTTGTACCAATCATAAAGAGGGTTTTTCCAAACATATTTGAGGTATTCAGATCATTCTCTCTCTTTTTTAAAAATATATTTTTGGCCGGGTGCGGTGGCTGATACCTGGAATCCCAACACTTTGGGAGGCCGAGGTGGGCAGATCACGAGGTCAGGAGTTCGAGACCAGCTTGACCAACATGGTGAAACCCCTTTCTACTAAAAATACAAAAATTAGCTGGGCGCGGTGTCACACACCTGTAATGCCAGCTACTTGGGAGGCTAAGGCAGGAGAATCACTTGAGCCCGGGAGGCAGAGGTTGCAGTGAGCCGAGATTGCTGCCCTCCGGCCTGGGTGACAGAGTGAGACTCCATCTTAAAAAAAAAAAATTATTTTTATTTTTAAAAAATTAAAAAATTTTGGAAATGAGGTCCTTCTCTGTTGCCCAGTCTGGAGTACAGTCATAGCTTACTGCAGCCTCGAACTCCTGGGCTCAAGCGATCCTCTCACCTCAGCTTCCCAAGTAGTTGGGACCACAGCACACTCCACCATGCCTGGCTAGATCATTCTCTTTTGAAACCCCTGCTAAGTCGTCATTCCCATGAGTTTTCTCTTTGCCTCTTGTTCACTGATCCACCTCTGCCAGATCTGTATTTGTGGCTTTGCTTCTGATTTGAGCAATTTGCCAGCATCGTCTTCCCTGCAAGCAGCTGTGTATGTAACAGTCAGCTGTCAGGAAGACACCGACTGGCAAAAACACAGGCACAGGGAGGCCAGTGTAAGCAGGGAGGGCTGTACGAGTGGTGGGCAGTGATCCAGGGCTTGGCCATTTCACAAATACTTTATGTTTTTTTGTTTTGTTTTTTTTTTTTTTTGAGACGGAGTCTCGCTCTGTCGCCCAGGCTGGAGTGCAGTGGTGCGATCTCGGCTCACTGCAAGCTCTGCCTCCCGGGTTCACGCCATTCTCCTGCCTCAGCCTCTCCGAGTAGCTGGGACTACAGGCGCCCGCCACCACGCCTGGCTAATTTTTTTGTATTTTTAGTAGAGATGAGGTTTCACCGTGGTCTCGATCTCCTGACCTCGTGATCCGCCCGCCTCGGCCTCCCAAAGTGCTGGGATTACAAGCGTGAGCCACCGCGCCCGGCCTGAATACTTTATGTTGTGATGGCTTTTGCTTTCCTGAGCCACCAAGGCTACTCAGATTATAAACACTGAATACAGAGGAGCCCTTGTATAAAGTATAGTAAGTTATGCCAGACACACTCAGCTTAGCATGGGTTTAAAGCTGGGAATGGCCATCCACAATGTAGCATTACAGGCCAAAGCAGAGAAAGCTGTCAGTTTGTACTTTGGGGCTGTGTGCAGTAGCTCACACCTATAATCCCAGCACTTTGGGGGCCGAGGCAGGACTGCTTGAGCCCAGGAGTTTAAGACCATCCTGGGCAACAAAGCAAAACCTCATCTATTAAAGAAAAAAAAAAATTAGCTGGGGGCATGGTGATGTGTGCCTATAGTCTCAACTACTTGGGAGGCCAAGGCAGGAGGGCAGTGAGCCGTGATCATGCGACTGCACTGTAGCCTAGGAGACAGAACAAGACTCTGTCTCTTTTCTTTTTCTTTTTCTTTTTTTTTGAGACAGAGTCTTGCTCTGTTGCCCAGGTTGGAGTGCAGTGGCGCAATCTCGGCTCACTGCAAGCTCCGCCTCCCGGGTTCACGCCATTCTCCTGCCTCAGCCTCTGGAGTAGCTGGGACTACAGGCACCCGGCACCACGCCCGGCTCATTTTTTGTATTTTTAGTAGAGATGGGGTTTCACCGTGTTAGCCAGAATGGTCTCGATCTCCTGACCCTTGTGATCCGTCCGCCTCGGCCTCCCAAAGTGCTGGAATTACAAGCGTGAGCCACCGTGCCCAGCTGACCCTGTCTCAAAAAAAATAAAATAAAACCAAGAAAAAAAAATAACTTTGGCAGTTGAAACAGTAGTTATGCTTGCTTGGGTCATCATGCTTGTCACATCATACAGTGAGTATCTGTTTGCTTGTCTTTTTACCAAATGAATGTGAGGTGGTTGAGGGGAAGTACTGCCCCTCATTCGTCTCTGGATCCCAGGGTCCTGCAGAACCCCCTTGCCAACTGTTTCAAAAGGTAATGGATTCTTTAAAGTGGCAGATGTGAAATGGTGGAGCAGGTGCTCATTAAGACCTTCAGCATAAAGGTGCTATTAGAAAACCACCCTGTCAGGGGCCGGGCGCGGTGGCTCACGCTTGTAATCCCAGCACTTTGGGAGGCCGAGGCGGGCGGATCACGAGGTCAGGAGATCGAGACCACGGTGAAACCCCGTCTCTACCAAAAATACAAAAAATTAGCCGGGCGTGGTGGCGGGCGCCTGTAGTCCCAGCTACTCGGAGAGGCTGAGGCAGGAGAATGGCGTGAACCCAGGAGGCGGAGCTTGCAGTGAGCCGAGATCGCGCCACTGCACTCCAGCCTGGGTGACAGAGCAAGACTCCGTCTCAAAAAAAAAAAAAAAAAAGAAAACCACCCTGTCAGTTCATGTACTCTGTGTTTTGATTTTTGAGTATTTCTAGAGATTAGCACAATTGGTTTGAGCTGGCTACATAAGAGTTCTGAAGTATGAGTTTGATTCTTAGACTCAGTTAGCTTTTTTTATAGTCTTATCAACAACTGTCAACATTTCTTTTTTTTTTTGAGACGGAGTCTTACTCTCATTGCCCAGGCTAGAGTGCAGTGGCGTGATCTTGGCTCACTGCAACCTCTGCCTTCTAGATTCAAGTGATTCTCCTGCCTCAGACTCCTGAGTAGCTGGGATAGCAGGAACTCACCATCATGTCCAGCTAATTTTTGTATTTTTAGTAGAGACAGGGTTTTAACATGTTGGCCAGGCTGGTCTCGAACTCCTGACCTCAAGTGACCCACCCGCCTCTGCCTCTCAAAGTGTTGGGGTTACAGGTGTGAGCCACCGCGCCCGGTCAGCTGTCACATTTCTAACTCCTGGAAGCTGTTCACCAACTTTCCGTTATCACCCACAAGTTAGCGCAGTTGAAGACTGTAGATCAGCCGTGTCAGTCAGGGCTCTGCTAATCCATCGTGTTTGTGTCGTTCATGATTGGTCTGTAGTGTGGAAAGAACAACAAACCTTGAAGAAATATTTTGAAAGATTGGCTTTTTGTTTGTGTTTTTTTTTTTTTTTTTTCTTGAGACAACGTCTTACTCTGTCACCCAGGCTGGAGTATAGTGGTACCATCACAGTTCACTGCAGCCGCCACTTCCCAGGCTCAGGTGATCTTCACTCCTCCGCCTCCTGGGAGGCATATGCCACCACCACGCCTGGCTAATTTTTTGTATTTTTAGTAGAGACGGGGTTTCTCCATGTCGCCCAGGCTGGTCTTGAACTCCTGGGCTCAAGCGACCCACCCACCTCGGCCTTCCAAAGTGCTGTGATTACAGGTGTGAACCACTGTGCCTGGCCACGATTTTTCATTTCCTACAAAGTATATTAACTCAGCAGCTGAAGGGCCAGAAATGGTTGTTCAAGATACTGGAGATGAGTAAGTAATGGTTTTCCGGGGATGGTACCAACTAATACACAGGCTATAGCAGTACAGCCTTAGAGGCAACTGGACCGAAGAGGGGCCTTATGTGCCCAGCTGAGAAGTTTGGATGCCTCCCTGAAGTCCAGCCATTGTGGAGCTGTGCACAGAGGAGTGCCATGTTCATAGCCCCTTGGGCTGACAGGGGCAGAGGGACAGCTACAGAGCCTCCCCATGGCAGCCTCCAGGGTCCGGTCAAGGGGTATCAGGACCTGAGCAAGAACAGTTGTTGGGGGACCAGGAGGAGGAAGTGGCAGGAGGTGGGATGGGCTCTGAAGGCCGTGCCTGGTGACCTTCCCCCGTGTGCCTTTGTTGGTGGGAAGTGCTGTGAATTGAACTGACTGTGGCCTGGTGGAGTGGACACACTCACACATGAACCTTCCAATTCCAGCAATCAGGCCTCATGGAGGAAAGCTAATCTCACCTGCAAAATTGCAATCGACAATCTAGAGAAAGCAGAACTTCTTCAGGGAGGAGATCTCTTAAGGCAAAGGTACCTATTCTTTTATTTTTCTGGGCTCCAATAATAATAGATAACAATTGGCAAGGTGTACAACCCACTGTAGGAAACCCCCTCTTGTTTTCAGCCTGGTGTTTAATTTGATTATATAAGTAATTTTTTTAAGTTTGAAAGAAATGCGTACTTATTTGTAGTAAATTGGTAAAATAAAGTATGAATTACAAAATTAAAATCTCGAATCTTTTTTTTTTTTTTCTGAGATGAAGTCTCACTCTTGTAGCCCAGGCTGGAGTGCAGTGGTGCCCTCTCAGCTCACCGCAACCTCCGCCTCCCGGGTTCAAGCGATTCTCCTGCCTCAGCCTCCAAAGTAGCTGGGATTACAGTTGCGCGCCACTGCACCCAGCTAATTTTATGTATTTTTAGTAGAGACGGGGTTTAACCATGTTGGCCAGGCTAGTCTTGAACTCCTGACTTCAGGTGATCCACCCACCCCAGCCTCCCAAAGTACTAGGATTATAGGCGTGAGCCACGGTGCTCGGCCGAAAATATCGAATCTTATTACTCATGAACATTTTGGTATATTCTCTCCCTCATTTTTACTTCTACATTTCTTACAAAGTCAAAACTGTACTATACATAAAATTTCATATTCTGCTGTTTCAGCACAAAAGTTGCTCATTAAAAAAAAAAGCTTTTTAAGCCTAATTCTAACAGTACATAGTATGTAGATTGTATGTTAATACAATCCCCTGTATGTGTTTGCATTTCTAGTGTTTCAGTAGTGTAAGCAACATACCAGGGTATGTCTTAGAACATGAAGCTTTATCCACATTTTGGATGTTTCCTTTGGAGGGATTTCCAGGGATGAGATGACTGAGTCAAAGGAATGAACATTACCAAGGCTCCTAAATTGGCAAATTGCTTTACAGAAGGCAGCACTGGTTTATGTTCCTACTAGCAGTCCACAGGGGCGTGGGTCTCAGCACACCCTTTCCAGCATTGAATGTGATCATTTAAAATATGTATACTAATTGGATAGGTAAAACATGGGATCTCATTTGGATATGGGGCCTTCTTGCAGGGAGGCTTTTGTTGACATTCCTCCCCTTTGTCTTCTTCTGAACTTTTAGGAAAACCACCAAAGAGAGCCTGGCCCAGACGTCCAGTACCATCACTGAGAGCCTCATGGGGATCAGCAGGATGATGGCCCAGCAGGTGCAGCAGAGTGAGGAGGCCATGCAGTCTCTAGGTAAAGCCGGGCCTAGAGTAGGAAGCTTCTTCCAGAGACACTGCTCTAGGGCCCTTGCCCTGGCACCTGCACTCTGGGCTCCTCCACCACAGCCCACACGAAGTTCACTGACTTGGGTGGCTTCTCCCTCATGAGATGACTTGACACCGTGGTCTTATCCAGAGTGGGATGTGCTGCTCGTATCTCTCTCTTTTTTTTTTGAGATGGAGTTTCGCTCTTGTTGCCCAGCTTGGAGTGCAATGGCACGATCTCCACTCACCACAACCTCTGCCCTCTGGTTTCAAGCGATTATCCTGCCTTAGCCTCCCAAGTAGCTGTGATTACAGGCATGCGCCACCACACCAGGCTAATTTTGTATTTCTAGTAGAGACGGGGTTTCTCAATGTTGGTCAGGCTGGTTTTGAACTCCCGACCTCAGGTGATCTGCCTGCCTTAGCCTCCCAAAGTGCTGGGATTATAGGCATAAGACACCGCGCCTGGCCCGTATTTCTGTTTACTAGAAGACCCCACACCCCCATCAGTGTTTCCTCAGGGGGAGCATTCCCAGGGGCTTATGTGAAAAGCAGAAGTCCCCAGCCCCTCTCCTAGAGAGGGTGTTGGCAGGGCTGGGTAAGGGGCCTGGAGTCTGATTTTCAGTGAGGGCTCTGGGGACCCATATGGCCAGGCAAATTTGGGAATCGTTGCTCCAAGAGCTGTTTGGGGAATCGGCTGCTGGTAGGACTGCTAGGACCTCAGTTTACAATTATACTCCCTAACATTATTTTTCCTATGAGTTCCTTTTAAAAGATGTGAATCAGAGGCTACAGGAGAGACTGCTTGAGAACATCTGGTTTCCTCCAGTAGTTTTCCCAGAGTGTCTCCTCTGTGATGGAGAAGAGCATCAGCCCTCTCCAGGGTCCTTCAGTATAAGATAACGGCAAAAGGGCGTTTACTCCTTGAAACTCTTTTGGAAAATTGCACACATGGACAAAAGTAGAAAGCATGGTATCCTGAATCCCCTGACCCCTGAGTCCATTGCCCTAGCCAGTCTCGTTTCAGTTCTACCCTCAGCCCATCCCCCATCTGGATTATTTTGAGGCAAATCCCAGACATCGTCCATAAATATCTCAGTACATCTCTCTAAAAGATAAGGGACTCTTTGGGGAAAAAGCAGAAACAACCCCATAACTACAATACCATGATCACCCCTAGAAATTATAATTTTGGACCACTTTTTTTTCAGTGCACCAAATAGGCAGAAGCAAAAGGAAAGCAAGCAGGTGACCCCAAGATCACTCCTTGAGTTTGCAGCTTACCTGAACATTTGGGCTCGGAACCAGCCAGGGGCTTCCTCTCGGTGTATGCTGTGGGAGAGGCCTTGGAGAGAGAGGGAGCAAGGAGACAACTTGGCCCGAGTCCAGGGTTCTTATGCTCTGGTGTGGCGACAGGATACCCCCCGCTAATGCTAACTGCGAAGGAGACACAAATGCTCATGGCTTCTGGGGTGTTGAGAGGGTCCCAGTGTTCTTGGGGCCCATTTTGTAGAAGCGATAGGTATTGAAGAAAAGAGAAGAATACCATTCTTAACCCCTTCCTTATGCCTCACAAGTTCAGCTTGATTTAAAAGCCTACTAGGACCATAATTTTAAACCAAAAGCTTATTAGGAATATGGTGTCTGGAATTTGCTCCACAATTGCAGGAGTAGTGGGAGTTGGCGGGGAGTGGGGAGCAGGATTTCAGAGGTTGGTGGTTCTTGGTTATGGGTGGTGAGCAAATGGCATTTCATGATATTATGCTGTCTACTCTGTGATGGTTCAAAATTCTCCGTAATAATAAAGTTTAAAAAGAAAGGCCTATTAGGTTTTTACTTAGCAAGATCTCAGGGTTTTGAAATCGCAGCAGGCAGGCGTGGAGAAAGTGGGCGGAGAGGGATTCCTGTTCTGTGTTTGTTTTTCTCCTTTTATCTGTCATTTTCAAAACGCTACTGTGTTTCCTCTGATAATTTATCTTATTTACTTATTAGCTTTTAATTTTGTGAAAAGGTGACACATACAACATAGAGAAGGATAAGAAAACTCTAGCCCAGGGCTGCCAGTAGAAACATAACAGGAGCCACATATGTAACTTTAAATTTTCTAGTAGGCACATTTTAAAAAATAAACAGAAACATAAGAAATTAATTTTAATAAGATGTTTATTTAACCTATTATGTAAAATATTATAATTTCAACATACAACTAATCTTAAAAATTATTGAGATATTTTACATTCCTTTTTCTCAGATTAAGTCTTTGAAACATTGTGTGGATTTTGGTCAGGCGCGGCTCACACCGGTAATCCCAGCACTTTGGGAGGACAAGGTGGGCAGATCACTTGAGGTCAGGAGTTCGAGACCAGCCTGACCAACGTAGTGAAACCCTGTCCCTACTAAAAATACAAAAAGAAAATTAGCCGGGGGTGGTGTCGCATACCTGTAATCCTAGCTACTGGGGAGGCTGAGGCAGGAGAATCATTTGAACCCGGGAGGTGGAGGTTGCGATGAGCCAAGATCACGCCACTGAACTCCAGCCTGGGTGACAGAGTGAGACTGCATCTCAAAAAAAAAAAAAAAAAGAAAAGAAAAGAAACGTTGTGTGGGTTTGACACTCACTGACATCTCCTGATATCTCCATTTTCATTAGCCACGTTTTTATATGCACAGCAGCCTCGCATGTCTAGGGGCTGCCATATTGGTCAGCACAGCTCTGGAGAGTACAAAAGGGACACAAAAAAGATCACTCCCTGTTCCAACCTCCAGCTGACCCCTACCTGCCAGCCCTGTGGTCCACTTCCCAGAGGCAACCACTGTAACCAG
The DNA here is from genome assembly GCF_009828535.3 of Hylobates moloch. Classification (NCBI taxonomy): domain Eukaryota; kingdom Metazoa; phylum Chordata; class Mammalia; order Primates; family Hylobatidae; genus Hylobates; species Hylobates moloch. The sequence goes on from NW_026652281.1 coordinate 150,350,399, forward strand.
TGTCTTAAAAAATATCTTGTGATCCTCCAAGCTTTCGTAACTTAAGCAAATGAAATACCATTTATCTCCCTGTTTCTTACCTAAATGGAAACATTTCACAGGCGTTCCTTTATACTTTCCCTTTTCATTTAATGTGTTCTGTTCAATGGCTGTTCTGATGATGCCTCACTATGTTTTGTGGGAGAACCTCGCCAGGTACACCTTCTACCCTCAGCCTCAGGCCCAGATACCCATGTTCAGAAATACATCTGACTCTGGGGACAGTGATTCCTTAAGGGATGTGGGCCTCTTCTTAGGTGTCACCTCCTTAAAGCTACAGCCAGTATCCCTGGCCTGAGGGACTGGTATGTGTGGGGGCTTATGGCAGAGCCTGGCACACCCTTGCCCTTTTGAGATCCTGCAAAGAGCCGGTCTGGCCAGCAGATGTCCTGGAGGCCGCACCTCACAGGTGGAAGGTTCTGGTGCGTTCGGCTGCTGCCCCGACACAGACCTCACAGTGCCCGCCCACTATCCCTGGGTTGGTTTTGTGGCTGGTGGTTTCCCTGAGCAGCGAGTGTCCATCTGCTTCAGAGAGCTGAGAAGGTGGCTGGGTGAGCAAGCCTCTCTGCCCTTCTCCCTGGTGACGTTCATGTTCAAGGACTCCCAAACAAACCGCCTCACTCTCTGGAGCTAATGGGACCTGGGGAGGAGCCTTTCCTCGTCAGCTCCTTGGCTGGTCTCCACATGCTTTGATTCCAGCTCAGAGGAGCTCACTTGAGAATGCTGGTTTTTATCAGCACCCCAGCCAGCAGAGTGAGGTCTTTGGATCTTGAGCTGCAGTTTCTGAGTTGGGCCTCCTTCCTCTTTTGTTTCAGTGACTTCTTCACGAACGATCCTGGATGCAAATGAGGAATTTAAGTCCATGTCGGGGACCATCCAGCTGGGCCGGAAGCTTATCACAAAATACAATCGCCGGGAGCTGACGGACAAGCTTCTCATCTTCCTTGCGCTAGCCCTGTTTCTTGCTACGGTCCTCTATATTGTGAAAAAGCGGCTCTTTCCATTTCTGTGAGATCCCAAAGGTGCCAGTTCTGGCCCTTTCAGCTCCTGTTTCAGGATCTGTCCTCGTTCCTGAGCTCTAGGCTGCTAAGCTGAGCCACCCACCCCTCCGTTTGCGCCAGTTGCCTGCAGGTTGGATGGAACACAGTTCCCCATTTTTCTGCAAGTAGCTGGCTTGTAAAGGGTGAACAGAGCCATGGGAGGCAGGCCTGTCATTGGGATGCCGCCCTGGGGACATAACGAACTGCCTCCTTCCCCCATTGTGCACTATGGGAGGCCGCTGTGTGGAGCACTTAAAGTCCAGCCTCCAGGACTGGATGCCCCTCCTGTCTCCTGCTCCCATCGTGCCCTTAAATGCCAGATCTGGTGGAGGGAAGAGAGAAGAGGTAGGAAGAAAGGTGATGAAAACTCATGGTCATTCCTTGAATAAACTTGATTTTATTTAATAGAATAAAATGTATTTGATTTTGTAAGATAGCCCTCTGGGAATGTGTGTTCCTCTTTTCTTTTTTCTTTTTTTTTTGAGACGGAGACTTGCTCTGTCGTCCAGGCAGGAGTGCAATGGCGCAATCCTGGCTCACCGCAGCCTCTGCCTCCTGGGTTCAAAAGATTCTCCTGCCTCAGCCTCCCAAGTAGCTAGGATTACAGGCACGCACCACCACACCCAGCTAATTTTTGTATTTTTTAAGTAGAGACGAGGTTTCTCCGTGTTGGCCAGGCTGCTCTCGAACACCTGACCTCAGGTGATCCACCCGTCTTGGCCTCCCAGAGTGCTGGGATTGCAGGTGTGAGCCACCACGCCCGGCCCTCTTTTCTTGATGTCCAGATTTTTAGGACATGAACTTATTTATTTATTCATTCATTCAACAAAGAATTATCATTATTATTTTCTTTCTGTCCCCACCCAACAACAAGGAACTATTAAACAGCTGCCACACACAAGGTGTTATAGACACTGCTGAACATTACAAATACATTGGTAAACCAGACATGGTTCCTCCCTCAAGGAGGAGCAGAAGGAGACACGGAAATAGAATCTCACAGACTATCAGGAAGGAGGGTCCGACAGCCCCTGTTCAACCAGGTATGGTGGCTGATACCTCTAATCCCAGCATTTTGGGAGGGTGAGGCAGGATGATCACTTGAGCCCAGGAGTTCAAGACCAGCTGGACAACATAGCAAGACCCTGTCTGTATTTAAAAAAAACAGAAACAGAACAGAAAACAGCCCTTGTTGGAAGTGGCTCACACCAACATCTGAAAAGGCTGAGATGCCATTCTCTACCACAGCAGCCTGGCCGGGCCTGGGGATGTGCAGTGATTCGGGCTGACACATGCCTTTCTCTCTGATGTCTAGAGCTAAGTATAACCAAGGAGGGAGAAGCTAGTGAGAAGCTGAGACTGTGTGAGCCTGAGTTCTGTCCAGGCCAGAGGGAGAGGGCCCAGGCTAGGCCAGCCCTAGAGGTGCTGTGTCTTTTGTGCTACAGGCCTGGCTGACCTCAAGCTTGGAATCCCAGCCTCCCCCACTATTTATAGCCGCAGAGGACCTGGGAGGGGCAGTGTGGAGGCTGAAGGGAAAGTGGAAAGAACATGGACTTTGACCCTTGGCTCAAACACTTGGTTTTGAGATTTGGCTCCACTGCCAATGGACCACAGGACCATTGGCAAGTTACCTTATGTTGCTAAGCCTCAGTTTTCCCATCTGTAAAATGGAGGTGATCATCCATATGGGTCCTCATAGAGTCAACTTGGGAATCCAAAGAGAATATAAAGCAGCAAGTGTAGCTAGCTGTCTTCAGACCAGGCCTGCCATGGCCTTTCCAAATGCTGCCACCCCCAGGGCCCTAGGCACTGAGGTTTCCTGCAGCTGACAGCAGCAGTGCTTCAGGAAAAGCTGGGCCAGGCACCAGCATTCTGTTAGAGGTGTTCGAGCAGAGGATGTCAAGAGTTAAGGCCTCAGTTATAAAGTGGCAGATCATCATGGGACCAAGTTATAAAAAACTAGCTGCACATCTCAGACTAGCTTAGTGAGTGGATTCCAAGTTAAAGTGTGGATCTAAGTATAGATCCACACTTTGTGTACACACACACACATATTTTGTAGGCTGTATATCATCCTTAAACAATTCCTGGCCCCAAGAGACACTCAGTGCAGATTGTGCACACATGTGTCTTATTTATAGTCAAATTAAAGCTGAGAATAAAGCACAGATGGGAAATTCCCACTCAGATTCCAGCTGTAAGTGCAGCAGATGGATGTTATCAAGTTAGGATTTTCTTGTCTTAACATTTTTCTTTACTGCTTCCCACTAATTGTCAACATCCTCCTCACAGTATGGAATTGCGTGGGCTCTGTATGCCCTAAACACGCTCCCTTTGACACTTTATTTCTCTTTTACTTGCCTCCTTCTGAAAATAGAGTCGAATGTGACCCATTTTGAAATGTCATTGATAACAACATCTTGCAACCTCCACCAGCCACCAGGGTTAATCCCCAAAGCAGAATGCGGCCCTCTCCATGCTCAACCATGAGAGGGCAGTGTCCACATTTGCTCTGCCGTCTTGCAGTGGGTGTGGTAATCTTCATCGGTCCATTTGAAATGCTCTTACGGATATATATATATATACACACACACACACTGCATATATATGTATATATGTACTGCATGTGTATATGCAGTATATATTTATATGTAGGTATCAGATTTTTTTTTTTTTTTTTGAGACGGAGTCTTGATCTGTCACTCAGGCTAGAGTGCAGTGGCGCAATCTCGGCTCGCTGCAACCTCCGCCTCCCGGGCTCAAGCAATTCTCTGCCTCAGCCTCCTGAGTAGCTGGGATTACAGGCACCTGTCACCACGCCCGGCTAATTTTTTTTTTTTTGTATTTTTAGTAGAGACTGGGTTTCACCATCTTGGCCAGGCTGGTCTTGAACTCCTGACCTCATGACCCACCTGCCTTGGCCTCCCAAAGTGCTGGGATTACAGGCATGAGCCACTGCGCCTGGCCAGATTTTTTAAAACATAAATGTATGAAGCTTACCTATATTTTGTTTTTGGAATGTTTCCTAAGTGGCCTTAATTTTCACTGTTAAATAGTAATGCAAGCTCAGATGCTACCTTTTTTTTTTTTAGACAGGGTCTTGCTCTTTTGCCCAGGCTGGAGTGCAGTGGTGTGACGATGGCTCACTGCAACCCCTGCCTCCTAGGCTCAAGCGATCCTCCCACCTCAGCCTCCCGAGTAGCTGGGACTACAGGTGTGCACCACCACGCCTGGCTAAATTTTGTTTATTTTTTGTAGAGATGAAGTCTCACTTTGTTGCCCAGGCTGGTCTCAAACTCCTGGGTTCAAGCAATCCTTCCACCTCAGCCTCCCAAAGTGCTGGGATTACAGGAATGAGCCATTGTGCCTAGCTCATCTGTTACATTTTGATTAGCTGACAGTCAAGGAGTTAAAGGTATGGAGCAGCCATCAAGAGATCTTTCATTCAAGAAGTATTTACTGAGCACCTACTATGTACTAGGTACTTGTGTTAGAGCTACACAGTGAACAAAACAAAGATTCTCTGTTGTCATGGACCTTCTGGTGTGTAGGGGATGTTGGGCAGATGATAAACAGTTAATGAAATAAGTGGTTTGGGAAGAGTGGAGCTTATTGATGGTGATCTGGATGGAGAGGTGGGAGCAGGTTTTCAGTGTTAAGCAGAGTGGTCAAGGTTGGTCTCACCGGGGTAGGATTTGAGCAGACTCGAGGCAGGGGAGGTGCGTCCTGGGGACGGTTGAGAGGAGAGGGTTCTGCACAGAGGGAGCAGCTGGAGCAAAGGCCGGGCAGGGGCACACTGGCACATCCCAGGAGGGCGAGCAAGGCTGCGTGGCAAGAGGTGAGTGTAGGGGCTCAGTGACCTCAGGCTGCCAACCTGGAGGCCATCTCCCACCCCTACCCACCCTTATCTTACCTCTCACAATCGTTGGCCCTGTTGGGCATTGGTTCTTCCAGAAAGCTCCCCGGCTATGTGGTGCCACACTCTCTTGGCTTCCCTCTTACCTCTCTGGCAACTCCTCTCCTATTCAGGCTTAAATGCTTCAGATCTTGTTCCCTTTGTATCAAAGGCAAGGTCATCCACGTTCCTACAGGGCGCTCAGCCATAATTCAAAAGTTAAATGTGCAATGCAGGCCTCCCAGGCGAGCTCCAGACCCTGATCAGCTCCACTGCTGACCCTGATCACTCCACTTGTGGCTGGTGCTCCTCATCCGCCCCACGTTCCTGATTGCTCCCCGCCCCACAGCCTGGGCCTTCCCGGGCTTCCCAGGCTTCCTGGCTTCCCTAGCACGCTTCCTATTTTCTCCTTCTTGGGTCTCTTTTCCCTTCATCCAGCCCATCTCCTTGGAACCTGTTTCCTTCCAAACCAGGAGATGAGCATTCACTTTATTTTGACAGATTGGTGTCAACCTTGTTCTGAAAAGAAGGCGTCAATACATTGTGTTAGTGTATGTAGGTGGCTGAAAAAAGATAGTGAAGCAAGCTCTGTGTTCTTCCTTGGCTAATGGTGGTCTTCCCTGGGGCCCTGCTGGAGGGTTTGCCCAAGCTGTGTTTCTTCCCTAAGCAAGAGCAGAATAAAAATAGCTGTGGGCTAATCTAAGAGATAGCAGACAGGAGTCTCAGCCCTGTTGTCAGGAATGAAGGGCTCAGCCTGGGGGTGAGGGGAGGGGTGGGTGTTATCACCCCAATGTCCCTTCAGTCCCCAACGGCAGGCCGAGGCTGCTACACACCAGAAGCCTCAGGGCTCGTAGTGTTGGTCAACTTGCATCTTTAATGGGCCACAGTGCCTCAGTCAAAAATGTGGCCTTTGGTGGCAGAGACCTGAATTCTAGTTGTACTCTTCCTGGCCATATGCCGTCAGCAATGGATCGCCTCCTCCACAACAGTTCTGACCTCTTAGCGGTACTGGGATGATCAAAGGACAAGACACACGCCAGGAGCTCACGCAGTGCCTCTCACACAGTGACCCTGGTGGCTGCCGCATTCTCTCGTAAACAAAAGCAAAATGGCCTACTACCCCTTTCTGTCTGGGGCTTAACTTTAGGAAAACAGTGCTTAGGCAAAGAAGAAGAGGATGCTGGGGTAGGCAAGAAATCAGGACCCAGAGATGGAGCACAGTTTCCCAAATGGCAAAGGACTGAGAGGGGCAGAGCAGGCCCGGGCAGTTGGCCGTCTTTCCCGATCCATGGAAAAAAAAGTTAATGGGTAGAGTTAGCTTAATGTGCAATGTTCTTTTTTCTTATTCTTAAATCTTTGCTCTTCCCCTCCTTCCCCTGCAATCTTGTTTGCTGGCAAAGAGTACCCCTAGATAAAATGAATCCATAGAATACCAAATGAATATGATGGAAGAAGGAGCAAATGGTGAATCTGTTTTGTTTTTTTTTATTATTATACTTTAGGTTTTAGGGTACACGTGCACAATGTGCAGGTTTGTTACATATGTATCCATGTGCCATGTTGGTGTGCTGCACCCATTAACTCGTCATTTAGTATTAGGTATATCTCCTAATGCTGTCCCTCCCCCCTCCCCTCACCCCACAACAGTCCCCGGAGTGTGATGTTCCCCTTCCTGTGTCCATGTGTTCTCATTGTTCAATTCCCACCTATGAGTGAGAACATGCGGTGTTTGGTTTTCTGTCCTTGCGATAGTTTACTGAGAATGATGGTTTCCAGTTTCATCCATGTCCCTACAAAGGACATGAACTCATCATTTTTTATGGCTGCATAGTATTCCATGGTGTATATGTGCCACATTTTCTTAAACCAGTCTATCGTTGTTGGACATTTGGGTTGGTTCCAAGTCTTTGCTATTGTGAATAGTGCCACAATAAACATACGTGTGCATGTGTCTTTATAGCAGCATGATTTATAGTCCTTTGGGTATATACCCAGTAATGGGATGGCTGGGTCAAATGGTATTTCTAGTTCTAGATCCCTGAGGAACTGCCACACTGACTTCCACAATGGTTGAACTAGTTTACAGTCCCACCAACAGTGTAAAAGTGTTCCTATTTCTCCACATCCTCTCCAGCACCTGTTGTTTCCTGACTTTTTAATGATCGCCATTCTAACTGGTGTGAGATGGTATCTTATTGTGGTTTTGATTTGCATTTCTCTGATGGCCAGTGATGATGAGCATTTCTTCATGTGTTTTCTGGCTGCATAAATGTCTTCTTTTGAGAAGTGTCTGTTCATGTCCTTCGCCCACTTTTTGATGGGGTTGTTTGTTTTTTTCTTGTAAATTTGTTTGAGTTCATTGTAGATTCTGGATATTAGCCCTTTGTCAGATGAGTAGGTTGCGAAAATTTTTTCCCATTTTGTAGGTTGCCTGTTCACTCTGATGGTAGTTTCTTTTGCTGTGCAGAAGCTCTTTAATTTAATTAGATCCCATTTGAATCTGATACCCTGAATGGTACAAAGAACAAGAGTGCTCCTGGCAGAAATTCTTAATTTTTAAGAAAGTCATCCTTGGTTTGCAAGAGATGGCTTTTCCGTGGCATTCTCCACTACCACCTGAACAGGCTTCAGAAGCAATGGATTAAAGGACCAAGAGGGTGTGATCTGTCAGACTCTGCAAACTCCTGCTGCCATCCTGAGGGACCTCGTCCTCCCATCCATTCCTATATCTTATTGAGTGTGTACTAAAGCTACACTCTGCTGCATCCTGTGGACAGAAGAGTAAGATCCCACTTGCCTTGCAGAGCCAACAGCTTGTCAGAGATTGACCTGAAGTCAGACAGATACACGAGAGGGTATTTTGAGACCCCATAGTGAATTGGATTCCAATTCACTAAGCTGAAAGAAAAAAAAATTAAGCTGAAAGTTGAGTCGTGCAAGAAATTGCCTTTCTTCTGGTTCCTAAGCAGATAGCTACAGATAAAAAGTTAAATATCTCCACAGGTGGCTACTCTATGTTTGCCTTACCCTTATGTAAAGTGCTAATTTACTGAGCACCAGATAATTCATAATCGACCATCCCCCTACCTGCTCCTTCTCCCTTGCAACCTGTGGATGACCATACACCCTCCCTCTTTCCCTTCCAGCCAGCTTTTCCTCCTTAAATATTGAAGCTCTCAAAATCATCCTCAGAGAAAGGCACAGACCACGGACTGTTTCTGTGATTCTGTGTTTTTATCTTCCAGATATGTCCTTAACTTTGGCAAAATAAACCTTTAAATTGATTGAGACCCGTTTCAGATACCTTTTGTTTTACAAAAGCAATATATGTTCATTGTGGAAAAACTAAGAAATATATTTAACCAAAACAAATTCCTCCCCCAAAAGATAATAGGGAGTCATAGCGCGGCCGGGCACGGTGGCTCATGCCTGTAATTCCAGCACTTTGGGAGGCCAAGGCAGGCAGATCACTTGAGGTCGGGAGTTCGAGACCAGCCTGGCCAACATGGTAAAACCCTGTCTCTACTAAAAATAAAAAAAATTAGCTGTGCGTGGTGGTGCGTGCCTGTAATCCCAGCTACTCAGGAGGCTGAGACGGGAGAATTGCTTGAACCCAGGAGGCGGAGGTTGCAGTGAGCTGAGATTGCACCACTGCACTCCAGCCTGGATGATAGAGTGAGAAAAAGAAAAAAAGTCATAATCCCATCTAGGGAGAATTGCCATTAAGAGTTGGGGGTGGATTATGTATCTTTTTCTTCTTTTCTCCCTCTTCTCCACCTTTGGTGTGATCAAAGCTCCGTCTCCTGGGCTCAAGCGATGCTCCAGGCTCAGCCTGCCAAGTAGCTGGGACTACAGATGAGAGCCACCACACCCAGCTAAGTTTTATTTTTTGTAGAGACAGAGTTTCACCATGTTACCTAGGCTGGTCTTGAACTCCCAGGCTGAAGCAATCCACTGGCCTCCACCTAGAATTTTTATGTAATAAACTTTACATAAACTATACAATTTGATGGGTTTTAGAAGATGTAAACCACAATCAAGATAATGAGCCTATTCCATGTTCCCCAAAGTGCTTCTGGGACCCTTTGGAATCTGTGTGTCCTCGCTGTCCTCCACCCATTCCCACACTGTCTCCAGATCTCCCTAAGCTGCTTTCTATCACCCTAGACTAGTTTACATTTGATCATTTACTATAAATGGATCATACAGGATACACTAGTTTTGGGGGTGTGGCTTCTTTCACTCGGTATAATTATTTTGAGGTCCATGTGTGTTGTTGAATGCATGGATAATTCATTCCATTTTGTTGCATAGTAATGTTCCACTGCATGGCTGTATCAGCTTGTTTCTCCATTCCCCTGTTGATGGACATTTGAGTTACTTCTGGTTTTTGCTATTACAAGTAAAGCTCTTAGGAACATCCATGTACAAGGCTTTGCATGGACCTATGCTTTCATTCGTATTCAGTAAAATCCTGGAGCATATTGGTTGAGCCATATGATAAGCATATGTTTAGCTTTATAAGAAACTCCCAAACTGTTTCCAGAGTGGTTGCATCATTTACAGTCCCACTGTGTGAGAAAGTTCCAGTTACTTTACCAGTCCTTACCAACACTGGTATTGTCAGCCTTTTAAATTTTAGCCATTCTGGGCTGGGTGCAGTGGCTCATGCCTGTAATCCCAGCACTTTGGGAGGCCAAGGCAGGCAGATCACTTGAGGCCAGGAGTTTGAGAACAGCCTAGCTAACATGGTGAAACCCTGTCTCTACTAAAAATTGAAAAGCTAGCCGGGCGTGGTGGCACATGCCTGTGATCCCAGCTACTCGGGAGGCTGAGGCAGGAGAATCGTTTGAACCCAGGAAACGGAGGTTGCAGTGAGCCGAGATCACGCCACTGCACTCCATCCTAGGCAATTGAGTGAGACTCTGTCTCAAAAAAAAAAAAAAAAAAAATAGCCCTTCTGGTGGGTGTGTTGTAGTCTTTATTTTGGCTTTAGTTTGCATTTCCTAATGATAATGATGTTATGTGCTTATTTACTGGCCACATATCTTCTTTGATGAAGTGTCTTGCTATGGTCTGAATGTTTGTGATTTCCTCTTCCTGCCCCAATTAATATGTTGAGATCCTAACCCCCAAGGTGAGGGTAGTGGAAGGTGGGGCCTTTGGGAAGTGATTAGGTCATGAGGGTGGAGCCCTCATGAACGGGATTAGTGCCCTTATAAAAGAGGCCCAAAGAGGCCCCAGAGAGACCCCTGACCCCTTCCACCATGCAAGGACACAGCAAGAAGGTGTCATCTAGGAACCAGGAAGTTGGCCCTCACCAGACACTGAATCTGTCCGTATCTTGCTCTTGGACATCCCAGCCTCCAGGACTGTGAGAAATATATTTCTGTTGTTTGTAAGCCACCCAGTTTATGGTATTTTGTTATCTCAACTTGAATGGACTAATATATGTCTTTTCAAAGTTTTTTTTTTTGAAATGGAGTCTTGCTCTGTCACCCAGGCTGGAGTGCAGTGGTGCTATTTCGGCTCACTTCAACCTCCACCTCCTGGGTTCAAGCGACTCTCCTGCCTTAGCCTCCCAAGTAGCTGGGATCACAGGTGTGTGCCACCATGCCAGGCTAATTTTTGTATTTTCAGTAGAGACGGGGTTTCGCCATGTTGGCCAGGCTGATCTTGAACTCCTGACCTCAAGTGATGCACCTGCCTTGGCCTGTCAAAGGGCTGGGATTACAGGCGTGAGCCAATGTGCCTGGCCCTTTTCAAATATTTTGACCCTTTTTTTTATTAGGTTGTTTGGTTTCTTTTATTTTTATTTTTTATTATACTTTAGGTTCTAGGGTACATGTGCACAATGTGCAGGTTTTTTACATATGTATACATGTGCTGTGTTGGTGTGCTGCACCCATTAACTCGTCATTTACATTAGGTATATCTCCTAATGCTTTCCCTCCCCATTTCCCCCACCCACAACAGGCCCTGGTGTGTGATGTTCCCCTTCTTGTGTCCAAGTGTTCTCATTTTTCAATTCCCATCAGATGCGGTGTTTGGTTTTTTGTTCTTGCAATAGTTTGCTGAGAATGATGGTTTCCAGCTTCATCCATGTCCCTACAAAGGGCATGAACTCATCCTTTTTTATGGCTGCATAGTATTCCATGGTGTATATGTGCCACATTTTCTTAATCCAGTCTATCATTGATGGACATTTGGGTTGGTTCCAAGTCTTTGCTATTGTGAACAGTGCCACAATAAACATACGTGTGCATGTGCCTTTATAGCAGCATGATTTATAATCCTTTGGGTATATACCCAGTAATGGGATGGCTGGGTCAAATGGTATTTCTAGTTCTAGATCCTTGAGGAATTGCCACATTGTCTTCCACAATTGTTGAACTAGTTTACAGTCCCACCAACAGTGTAAAAGTGTTCCTATTTCTCCACATCCTCTCCAGCGTCTGACTTTTCAATGATCGCCATTCTAACTGGTGTGAGATGGTATCTCAGGTTGTTTGGTTTCTTTTTCTTTTTTAAAGAAAATACATGCTTTTATTTTTCCGTGATTACAAACACAACTGAATAGCAAATGCACAAAGTAAGAATTATATGGGGAAAAAAATCAGATATGTTCATATATATACCACCTTTTCAAGGCTATTTCCATCCAGAACAACCTTGGTTTGCCAGGGCCAATAGAAAGAAGTCACAACATCGCCTTTAGTCAAAGTTGTGTGTTTGCTTTCTTCTATAATTCTAATACCTCCACCATCAACGACTTGAGATAGCTGCCAAGGTGTTATATAATCAGTGCCAGTGTCTTCATTCATTCTACAACGAAGGCTGTCACTTCACACTTGGAAGGTTGCACAGCGGCCAGGCAGAGGTGCTCCTCACTTCCCAGACGGGGCGGCCGGGCAGAGGCGTTCCTCATTTCCCAGACGGGGCGGCCAGGCAGAGACGCTCCTCACTTCCCACACGGGGCGGCCGGGCAGAGGCGCTCCTCACTTCCCAGACGGGGCGGCGGGCAGAGGCGCTCCTCACTTCCCAGACGGGGCGGCCGGGCAGAGGCGCTCCTCACGTCCCAGACGATGGGCGGCCAGGCAGAGATGCTCCTCACTTCCTAGACGGGGTGGCAGCCGGGCAGAGGCTGTAATCTTAGCACTTTGGAAGGCCAAGGCAGGCGGCTGGGAGGTGGAGGTTGTAGCGAGCCGAGATCACGCCACTACACTCCAGCCTGGGCAACATTGAGCATTGAGTGAGCAAGACTCCGTCTGTAATCCCAGCACTTCAGGAGGCCGAGGCGGGCAGATCACTCGAGGTCAGGAGTTGGAGACCAGCCTGGCCAACATGGCGAAACCCCGTCTCCACCAAAAATACAAAAACCAGCCAGGTGTGGTGGTGTGCGCTTGTAATCCCAGGTATTCGGCAGGCTGAGGCAGGAGAATCACGGGAGCCCGAGGCAGGGAGGTTGCAGTGAGCCGAGATCATGCTGCTGCACTCCAGCCTGGGCAACAGAGGGAGACTGTCTCGAAAGAAAGACAGACAGACAGACAGACAGACAGACAGACAGAAAGAGAGAGAAAGGAAAGGAAGGAAGGAAGGAAGGGTTGTTTGGTTTCTTATTGATGAGTTGTAAGAGTTGAGTATAAGTTGGGTTAGCTAATCTCCTTTTCCATCAAAAGCTCTATAATTAATACACAAGCACTGCCATGAGCTTCTTATATCTCCTTCCAGACATGTTCTTTTATATCCACAAAAGCAGGCTCAGGCTTAGCATTCGGGTGGGATGCAGCGATGCAGCACACCTGCCAGCCTCTGTGCTAACAGGTGGCGCCCTTCTCTACCAATTGTTAAATACTTTGCCCCTGTATTCAAGTATCTGTGAGTTTATATGTATATATGTGTGTACATGTGTGAACATAAAATTATCCAAATGGAAGATTCCTGTGCACACAGTCTTGCACTGTCATCAGTGTATCTTGGTGATCCTCCGTTTCAGTTTCCACAGAGCTGCCACATTTTTTTTTTTTTTTTTTTGAGATGGAATCTTGCTCTGTCACCCAGGCTGGAGTGCAGTGGTATGATCTGACTCACTGCAAGCTCCACCTCCTGGGTTCAAGCCATTCTCTTGCCTCAGCCTCCTGAGTAGCTGGGATTACAGGTGCCTGCCACCACACCTGGCTAAGTTTTTTTTTGTATTTTTTTTTTTTTTTTTTTGAAGAGACGGGGTTTCACCGTGTTAGCCAGGATGGTCTCGATCTCCTGACCTCGTGATCCACCCGCCTCTGCCCTCAAAGTGCTGGGATTACAGGCGTGATCCACCTTGTCCGGCCAGAGCTGCCACATTCTTTCAAATGCCTACATAGCGTCCCACTGAGACACACTGTAAATAATTTACTCTGTTGGCCAGGCGTGGGGGCTCACGCCCGTAATCCCAGCACTTTGGGAGGCCAAGGCAGGCAGATCACCTGAGGTCAGGAGTTTGAGACCAGCCTGACTAACATGGTGAAACCCCGTCTCTATTAAAAATACGAAATTAGCCAGGTATGGTGGCAGGCACCTGTAATCTCAGCTACTTGGGAAGCTGAGGCAGGAGAATTGCTTGAACCCAGGAGGCAGGGGATGTGGTGAGCCGAGATCATGCCATTGCACTCCAGCCTGGGCAACAAGAGCAAAACTCCGTCTCAAAATAATAATAATAACAATAATAATAATTTACTCTGTTCTCTGTTGATGGACACTGATATGGTTCGGCCGTGCATCCCCTCCAAATCGCATGTTGAAATGTGATCTCCTGTGTTGGAGGTGAGACCTAGTGGGAGGTATTTGGGTCATGGGGGCGGATCCTTCATGAATGACTTGGTGCCTTCCCTGTGGTGATAAGTTCACGAGAGATCTGGTTAAAAAGAGAGGCCAGGTGAGGTGGCTCATGCCTGTAATCCCAGCACTTTGGGAGGCCAAGGCAGGCAGATCCCCTCAGGGCAGGAGTTCAAGACCAGCCTGGGCAACACGGTGAAACCCCATCTCTGCTAAAAATACAAAAATTAGCCAGGTATGGTGGTGCACACCTGTAATCTCAGCTACTTGGGAGGCTGAGGCACAAGAATCACTTGAACCCGGGAGGCAGAGGTTGCAGTGAGCTGAGATCACACCACTGCACTCCAGCCTGGGCGACAGAGCAAGACTCTGCCTCAAAAAAAAAAAAAAAAGTATCTGGAACCCGCTCCCCTGACCCCTCCTTGCCATGTGATACACCTGTTTCCCCTTCACCTTTTGTTGTGAGTGGAAGCTTCCTGAGGCCTCATCAGAAGCAATGCCTGCTCCATGCTTCCTGTACAGCAGGTCAAACTGTGAGCCAAATAAAACTCTTTTCTTTATAAAGTACCCAGTCTTGCATATTCCTTTATAGTAATGCAAAACGGACACACACAGATCTTAGATTTTTTTCTAATACAACAGCATTTTTTAATGATTCTGTTGTACTCCATGATACATTTAACCAATGCCATAGTTCAAAGAGTATTTCAGTTAACTTTTTTTCCTGCTGCTTTAATAATGCTCGGTTACTATCTTTATATATACACAATTTTTCTCCCAGGCTAGATTATTTAGTCAGGCTCTTTGCTAACTGTAGGAAGATGGTGATTGTGCACATTCAACATCCAGTCAATCATCTTGGTGGTCCATGGTCAGCATCTTGTGATTTGCACAAACACTCTGGAGATGCTGCACAGGGTGGTGGAAAGAGAAGGTGAGGTTGTAATCAAAGCAGCATATTGCGGCTGGGCATGGTGGCTCACGCTTGTAATCCCAGCACTTTGGGAGGCCTAGGCGGGCGGATTGCCTGAGCTCAGGAGTTCGAGACCAGCCTGGGCAACATGGTGAAACCCCGTCTCTACTAAAATACATAAAAAATTAGCCAGGCGTTGCAGCGTGTGCCTGTAATCCCAGCTACTTGGGAGGCTGAGGCAGGAGAATTGCTTGAATCTGGGAGGCGGAGGTTGTAGTGAGTCCAGATCATGCCATAGCACTCCAGCCTGGGCAACAAAGCGAGACTCCATCTCCAAAAAAAAAAAAAAAAAGCATATTGCAAGTCTTAGGTTTGACATTTTCTTTTTCTTTTCTTTTCTCTTTCTTTCCTTCTTTCTTTCTTCCTTCCTTCCTTTCTCTTTCTTTCTTTCTTTCTTTCTTTCTTTCTTTCTTTCTTTCTTTCTTTTTCTTTCTTTCTTTTATTTTTATTTTTTTGAGACAGACTCTCGCTCTGTTGCCCAGGCGCAATCTCAGCTCACTGGAAGCTCCGCCTCCCGGGTTCACACCATTCTCCGGCCTCAGCCTCCTGAGTAGCTGGGACTACAGGTGCCCGCCACCACGCCTGGTTAATTTTTTGTATTTTTAGTAGAGACCAACAGGGTTTCACCCTGTTAGTCAGGATGGTCCCAATCTCCTGACCTCGTGATCTGCCCGCCTCGGCCTCTCAAAGTGCTGGGATCACAGGTGTGAGCCACTGCGCCTGGCCATAATTTTCTTTTTCTTATTAACAGCTTTATGGAGATAAAATTCACATACCATACAATTCACCCATGTAAGGTGTTCGATTCAATGGTTTTTAATATATTCACAGAGTTGGCAACCATCACCACAGTCACCATTTTCATCGCCTCAACAACTCTGTGCCTTTAAATATCACCCTCTGTGCTAGACTCTTCTTCCAGAGGATGCCCAGACCAGCCTGCTTCTCTTAATGCAGTGGTCCCCAATCATTCTGACAGACAATTTTTCCATGGACAGAGGTGGGGCTGGGGATAGTTTCGGGATATAACATCAGGCATTAGTTAGATTCTCATAAAGAGCATACAACCCAGGTCTCTTGCATGCGTAGTTCACAATAGGGTTCTCGCTCCTATGAGAATCTAATGCTGCTGCTGATCTGACAGTGGGTAGAGCTCAGGCGGTAATGCTCGCTGGCCGCTCACCTCCTGCAGGGCCACCCAGTTCCTAACAGGCCATGAATTGGTACTGATTTGAGGTCAGGGGTTGGGGACCCCTTATTTAATGTGCTCCTGTGCCCTTGTCGAGTTCTGCAAGGTGCTTGTCAGAGAGGCTGTTGAGGTCTGGGAAGCCCTGGTGGGCAGGGATTACTGGGAGTTGGGGCACAGACCAGAGGCTGGGTCTCACTCTGTTCAAGACAGGATGATCTGTTGACTGGGAAGCCCCAAAGGTACCCAGTTATTGGGAGTCAGGAAATAGAAACAGTCAATGAAGGATGAAAGGATGCCCTACGGCAACTCAAAATCCCCAACAGGAGACTGAAACAATAAGAGGGCAGTTCTTGCCCACCAGAGTGGCAACGATGAAAATGACTGATAATTATTCAGTGTTGCCAAAAGTGTGGGTAAATGGGAACAAGCATCCCTCCTTATCCAAATCCTGAAACTTGCAGGATAGTGAATTTTCTGAGAGCCAGAGGCTATGCAATCCTTTATTTAAATGGGTTTTAAATAAATTTCCTCTTCATCCAAAAATTCCAACCCATTTCCCCCAAAAACACTATGCAGTCTTAAACATCTAGATGCACAACTCATCAAAAACTTCCACAAAATATAAATCATTTGAACAGCTGTTTCATGTGTAAAGTTGTATGTTTGTGTTCAGTAAAAATAGTACACAATATTGCCCGGACATGGTGGCTCACACCTATCTATGATCTCAGCGCTTTGGGAGGCTGAGGTGGGAGGATTGCTTGAGCCCAGGAGTTTGACACCAGCCTGGGAAACATTGCAAGACCCCATCTCTACAAAAATGAAAACAAACAAACAAAAATTAATATCATATAGTCATAAGTACAAATGACATTTTTCTTCCATATTTGTTTTGTATTGATTTATTACTCTTTGTCACTTTCAACTTCTCTCCTAGGTTCCTGAGGAGATACACTTTCTTCAGAAGCTGTTCTACTTCTTCTTCTTCTTCTTCTTTTTTTTTTTTTTGAGATGGAGTTTCGCTCTTATGTCCCAGGCTGGAGTGCAATAGCGTGATCTTGGCACACCACAACCTCTGTCTCCCAGGTTCAAGCGATTCTTCTGCCTCAGCCTTCTGAGTAGCTGGGATTACAGATGCCCACCACCATGCCCAACTAATTTTTTTGTAGTTTTAGTAGAGACGGAATTTGACCATCTTGGTCAGGCTGGTCTTGAACTCCTGACCTCGTGATCCACCCGCCTCGGCCTCCCAAAGTACTGGGATTACAGGTGTGAGCCACCGTGCCCGGCCTGTTCTACTTCTTAAGAAGACATGTTCACTTCATTGCATGGGGTGTTGGATATGATAGTGCCTAATAGGTTTAAACACCATGAGTATGAACAGCGACCCTGAAGACTCGAGGCACTGCCACACACCCCACCTCCTTCTGCCCAGGCTCCTGCACAGCTTCAGTGTCTGCTGGTACCCACGTTCAAATTCCTCACAGGGACTTTCCCATTCAAGTAGTGAATTTGGGGTAAAAATGTTTGCAAGCTGTCACAGTGATTCTTCAGCTAGTGAGTGCCACTTGCCACCTTCCTTCTCCTCTAGGTGAGGATGAACTGTTTTCATTTCTAAGAAGGACAGTTTGGCAATAACTATTTGAGATATACAATGTGCATTCTTTTTACCAGGGAATTCCAGTTTTAGGCATCTGTCCAAAGAAATATCTGCACATGTGCCAGAAGAAGCATGTGCAATAGTGTGCTAGCAAAACACTGGACACAGCCTAGATGTCCGCTAACTGGGGACATTGGGGAGCCCTTCTATACTTTATTTATTTATTTTTTTGAGACAGGGTCTCACTCTGTCACCCAGGCTGGAGTGCAGTGGTGCGATCTCAGCCCACTGCAACCTCTGCCTCCTGGATTCAAGCGATTCTCATGCCTCAGCCTCTCAAATAGCTGAGATTACAGGCATGCACCACCACGCCTGGCTAATTTTTGTATTTTTAAAAGTGGAGATGGGGTGGCCGGGCGTGGTGGCTCATGCCTGTAATCCCAGCATTTTGGGAGGCCGAGGCGGGCGGATCACGAAGTCAGGAGATCGAGACCATCGTGGCTAACACGGTGAAACCCCGTCTCCACTAAAAATACAAAAAATTCTCTGGGCGTGGTGGCGGGCGCCTGTAGTCCCAGCTACTCTGGAGGCTGAGGCAGGAGAATGGCGTGAACCTGGAAGGCACAGCTTGCAGTGAGCCGAGATGGTGCCACTGCACTCCAGCCTGGGCGACAGAGCAAGACTCCACCTCAAAAAAAAAAAAAAGTGAAAAAAGTGGAGATGGGGTTTCACCATGTTGGCCAGGCTGCTCTCAAACTCCTAGCCTCAAGTGATCTGTCCACCTCAGCCCCCCAAAGTACTGGGATTAGAGGCGTGAGCCACCGCACATGGCCCCCTCCGTACTTTCTGAGACATCCATGCTGTGGGGTACAAGGCCGAGTGAGGAAGCCTGAGAAGACTGTCTGTGCAGCCACGATGAGCCCTCCAGGACACACCGCTCGGGGAACAAAGGACACCAGAACCCAACTTCAAGAATGAAGCCATTCATGTAAGATCATCCACATTTAGAACAAAGCAGTATGTTTTCATATGGGTATATGCGTGTGTAAATGTGTAAAATGGACAATAGGACAATATAACCCACTTGACATTAGCGGTGCTGTCTCTAAGGAGACAGTAGCTGGTGGGGCGTGGGAGAAGGAGGATTTTCTTTATAACTCTACAGGCCTAACGTATGACTTTTTACAATGATAATGGATTCATGTGCTATTTCATTTAAATAAATCAATTAATAAGTAAGCAGGCCAGGTGCAGTGGCTCACGCCTGTAATCTCAGCACTTTGGGAGGCTGAGTCGGGCAGATCACTTAAGGTCAGGAGTTCGAGACTAGCCTAGCCAACATGATGAAACCCATCTCTACTAAAAATACAAAAATTAGCCAGATGTGGTGGTGGGCACCTGTAATCCCAGCTACTCAGGAGGCTGAGGCAGGGGAATGGCTTGAATCCAGGAGGTGGAGGTTGCAGTGAGCTGAGATAGCACCACTGCACTCCAGCCTGGGTGGCAGAGCAAGACTCCATCTCAAAATAATAATAATAATACTAATAATAATAATAATTAAGCAAAAACAAAAACAAAACAGATGGAAAGTAAGTGCTTACCTCACAGACTGTGATGAGGGCTGAGAGGAGAAGGGTGTCATGTCCCAGCCTCCAGGACCCTCAGCCAGACTGGTCACTTGCACCAAGTCCATGTGGAAAGGCCAGTGGTGGCTGAGGGTGCAGAGCTCAGAATCAAGTGGGCAGGGGTCGGGAAGGACAGAGCTGGGGGGTGTCTACCTCTGCTCAGTGCCTGAGGGGTGGATGAGGTTCTTGCAGAGTGCATGTGGGAAGAGAATAGGGCTCTAAGGTTGACTCTGGGGCACATGATGATGAAGGGCAGTGGGTGAAAGGAACTAGCAGAAAAGGCCCTGGAAGGTGCAGAGGAACCCTGGAGGGGGTGGGGAGCCAGGTGGCCCTGCAGGCAAGCGGAGAAGGGGAAGGGAGTGTCTGGATGTCAGGAGCGAGGGAAGGCCCAGGAGGCTGAGGTCTGAGGAGAGGCTGTTCTATCAACCTCTGGGGGTGCCCTCTGGGGTGCCCAGAGCAGTTTCGGTGCATGGGGAGGGCAGAGGACAGCTCGAAAAAGGACATGTGTCTGTGAAGCCTGTCAGTGCGGACCGTTGAGCAGAAGGGAGACTGAGTGAGGAGGAGGCTGAGAAAGGAGGCCCATTTCATAAAGTGAGAAAAGGGGATTTACTAGGGAAGACGGTATGGGGGTTCCTCAGAAAACATAGAATTACCACACAGTCCAGCAATTCCACTCCTGGGTACGTACCCCAAAGCATTGCAAGCAGAGACTCAAACACATGTTTGCACACCCAGCATTATTCACAGCCACCAAAAGCTGGAAGAAACCCACATGTCCATCAGCGGAGGAAGGAATTGCATGAACAAAGTGTGGTCTATCCACACAATGGAATATCATTCAGCCTTCAAAAGGAAGGAAGTTCTGATACATCCTACAACATGGGTGAACCATAAAGGTGTTATACAAAGTGAAATAAGCCAGACACAAAGGACAAACACTGTATGACTTAACTTATAAAGTCAAAGTCATAGAAACAGAAAGTAGAACAGAGGTTAGCAGGAGGCGGGGGGAGAAGGGAGTGGGGAGTTATTGTTTAATGGGTAGAGTTTCAGTTCGGGAAGGTAAAAGCGCTCTGGATGGGTGGTGGTGACGTTTGCACACTGACGTGAATGCCACTAAACTGCACACTTGAAGATGGCTAGCATGGTCAATTTCACAGCTGCAGCTGGTTCTGATTTTATTTGTTCTCACTTCTCACACTCCCAGAACCCGCCTCTAATAGATTAGAGGCACCAGCAGCCGCCAGGCAGAGCCCCTCCCCAGATCCAGGCTTCTGGGTTCTGATGACCCTGACCTCTCCCCGCTGCCCATTCACCTGCAGGAGTGACAGCTGCTCCCTGCAGTAACTCTTCGTGTGAGCTCAATATTCACTTTTGATTTGCCTTTTGGATTGTTTGCCATGGCCATTTGATGCTCTGTTTAACCAGTCCCTATATTAAATTCTCTCTATTGAGAAAAAAAGGTAAATTTTATTTTATGTTGTGTATGTTTTATTGCAATGCATTTTTTTTTCTTGTTTTTTTTGAGACAGAGTCTTGCTCTGTTGCCCAGGCTGGAGTGCAGTGGTGCAATCTTGGCTCACTACAACCTCTGCCTCCCAGGTTCAAGTGATCCTCCTGCCTCAGTCCCCCAAGTAGCTGGGATTGCAGGCATGTACTACCACGTCCAGCTAATTTTTGTATTTTTAGTAGACAAGTTTTTGCCATGTTGGCCAGGCTGGTCTCAAACTCCTGACCTCAGGTGATCCGCCTGCCTCGGCCTCCCAAAGTGCTGTGATTACAGGAACGAGACACTGCACCTGGCCTGCAATGCATTTTTTTTTTTTAAGTGGAAGGGATATTTTGGGGACATCCTGGAGGGGCTTCCACGTTAAAGGGAGAGCGGCAGAATCCTGGGCAGCTCTGGGACCAGGTCCTGCCTCAGGGACTCACAAGACCCAGGCCTCCACTCCTGCCCTCCTCCTATCTCTGTGGATCTCTAGAAGCAGCTTCTCCTCAGCCTCTTCCCAACAGGATACATGGCCATTAAGGGGACTGAGGGAGCTGTCTCCCAAACCTAGTAAGAAAGATCCCAGGCAAGGATTAATGGGACACAGAAGCCGGAACCTCAAAGTCGTGTTCAAACCTCCTTATCTCCAATATCATCACCTCTGGAGGATGACCCTTCTACTTCAAAAATGAGTTTTCTTTTGGCCTTCCCCTTCCTTTTTGCCTCCTGCCCTGATCTGACCTTGGCTGGCTTATTACAGACTCCTTCTGAGTGATCTCCCTACCCCAGGCTTAAGGGATGTGTTTACTTAAGGGGAAGAAACCTAGCACATTCCAAGAATGTGAGGGAAAGGAAGAGGAAGGATGAGAACAGGTTGGGCGAGGTCGTGGAGGAGGCAAGGTGTCTCGACTCAACGGAGGATTCAACATGGAAACAAGGTTCAAGTTCAGCACCAAGGACATCTATGGAGGAGATCTGCTGTCTTGGCTTCCCTTTTATGAGGAGACAAGGTCTTCTGCTGAGAGCAGAGGGTCTAAGGTGGAGTTCAGTGCTGAGAAGATGCAGAAAACGGGGACTGAGGGGCCGATGGGTAGGATGACTGGTTGGTGTTAGAGTGCCACTGGGGTGCTTGGGAACTTTCGTTCAGGAAAGCACTGTGCAGTCCTTTTAAAAGATGTCTGCAAGTTTATTAGCAGTCCACTCAAAAGGTGGAGTCTAAGTCTTCTCCCCTTGAATATGGTTGACTTGCTTCTAATAATAGGCTGTGGTGGAGGTGACACTGTGTGATATCTGGGACCAGGAGAGAAGGCAATATAGCATCCCCCTGGTTCTCTTTCTTGGGACACTCACCCCTGGAACCCAGCCACTGATGCTGTGAGGAAGCCTGGGCCACATGGGTAGGCCACTTGCTGGTGTTGTAGCTCAGCTGAGCTCCCAGTCAGCAGCCAGCATCAAATGCCAGACACATGAGCAAGCTCCTCACTGACTCCAGCACCAGCCACCATCTGACTACAACTGCAGGAAAAACCTCAAGGAAGAGGCGCCCTGCTGAGCCCAGCCAATCCCCAGAAGCAGGAGAGAGAATTGTGATGAATGGATGTTGTTCCTTGATGCCACTAAGTTTGGGGTGATTTGTTAGGCAGCACTAGATAACTGGAGCATGCTGCTATACCACTCTCAGAAAGTCAGTTTCTTTGATTGGTTTCGTCCTTATTGAATGAACATCAGGTTTTTTTTTCCTGATAATAAAAGTGATACATGCTCATTTTAGAAAATTTGGAAAACTGGAAAAATTCTGAAGAAGGAAAAAAAAAATGGCCTGAAAACCACTATACCCAGAGATAATCACTGGCATACAATAGGTGCTCAATATTTACAGAATAGGTGAAGGAACCTGATGGGTGGAGTGTATTTGGTTTGACCCCCTCTCCTCCCTACAGTTGGGCATTTAGGTTGCTTGCAGGTTTTTAGAGTGGTACATTCTTTCCTTTTTCTTTTGTAGCCACATTAGAAGATAAAAATGGTCAATTCTTTTTTTTTAGGTAATTTTTTATTTTTATGGATTTAGGGGTACAAGGGCAGTTGTGTTGCATGGATATATTGTGTAATGGCGAAATCTGGGCTTTCAGTGTTCTCCTCACCTGAGTAGTGTACATTGTTAAGAAGTGGTCCATTCTTTACTTCTGGAGTTCACTGTGTCAAGCATGAGAGAAGAAGGGAAATAGAGTGAATCAGAGTCAGGCAAGCCACCCTGAGGTTCGGAACCTCAAACATTAAGTCTTTCCCAGGCAGAGAAGCCACCAGAGGACATTTTCCAGAGCCACCAGAGGACGTGGTGGGTCAGGAAAGAGATTGCAAACATTTTCCTTCTGGAGAATGGATTTACACAGGAAGGAAAGCTTTTGTGATAAAGTTTATATCCATCTTTCAGCCTCGCTGCTTACGTTACACAGCATCATGTTGACTTCAAACACTCCTGTACGGCAAGGGTGGGCACTGCTGTCTGCTACTCTCTGGAACAAATGTGGCTGTATGATCCCGGGGCCTACGATGTGGCAGATAAATGCAGCAACCGAACCCAAATTATTTACCATTTTCTAAACCAAAAACCTGGAAAGGGGATAGCGGAGATAATGTTGAGCAGATCATGTTAATCATCCAGAATTTTATCAACCCTGCAACTGCAAACACTTCCAATTCCATCTGGCTTGAAAGATGCCACTCACAAAGTTAATGTTTTTTCTTGTGCATATTTTAGTACGTTCGGAATTGCTTTCTTCCCCTATTTTGTAGCAGTGACATAACTGGTAAAATAGATGTGAGGCAGGGTTTGAGGCGGATCCCCCTGGCTAATCAGAAGTACTTCCCTCCTTTCTTTAGGGAAGTGGGGCTAGCTAAGCAGAGATGAGATTATTTGGTTCTGGTGGGGATGGCCTGGGAGAAGGACCCTTACTTTCCCCACAGGGTACAGAAGCCAGGGGTTGAGGGACAAATGCCCTGCAGTGGGCATCTACTGTATCTGTCTGCCCAGTACCCATTCCCTTTCATCTGGGATCAACATCTAGTTTCCTTTTGAGAAACCATCACTTCCCAACTCAGTCCACATGGAGACAGAGTTGACCCAACCCCTGATGCCAGGGTTGAAGAGGTGACCTGGATGGTCAGGGTCAGAGCGTTTGGCTCACATAACCAAACTAGGCAACTGAGCATCAGTCCTGGGATGTTTCCTGGAATTCCGAGGAAAACAGCATTCTCTTTCTCTAGGGTCACCAAGCTGCCAGGAAGGGATCCCAGAGCTACAGTGATACCATCTTTAAGGGAGCCTGTCTAAGAGGAGAGCCGAGCTGAGAGGCAGAGAGATAGCATCCTATTCACATAATTTGAGCCCCTGGATCCAGCCATGCCTGAAACCCACAAAATCTCTGGTCTTCCTATTTAGGTCAGCCAAAAACTAATTTCTTTTACTTGGGTTTCTTTCACTTACAACCCAATGAGTCCTTAGTACTATAACCCCTGTGTGCCTTATTGGAAGAGGGAGAGATTAAGAGAGATGAAACTGGCAGGCCAGCCATCCCCCCCAGTTAGGCTTCCAGAGAGGAGACCTCCACATCAGTGTGGTCAAAAATATAAATGTGTCTGTCCAGAGCTCTTCCTGCAGTGGGCCCAGGCATTGGCCTTTATGGCTTACTTTTACCACCATCATTTTGATTGACTGTGAACTGGTATAAATATTGCTCAAAATCCAGAGCTGGAAAAAAAATTGCCCCCCAAATCTGGGATTTAGCCCTTCTTTTTAATTTTTATGTATTTATTTTTGAGACAGGATCTTGCTCTGTCACCCAAGCTGGAGTGCAGTGGTGCGATCATGGCTCACTGTAGCCTCAACCTTCTAGGTTCAAGCGATCCTCTCACCTCAGTCTCCTGAGTAGCTGGAACTACAGGTGCATGCCACCACCATACCTGGCTAATTTTTAAATTTTTCTAGAGACAGAGTCCCACTATGTTGCCCAGGCTGGTCTCCAACTCCTGGGCTCAAAGGATCCTCCAGCCTTGGCCTCCCAAAGTGTTGAGATTACAGGTGTGAGCCACTGTGCCTGGCTGGATTTGGCCCTCCTTAACATCAAGCCTGTTCCTCAGCTTAACTGTAGGCACTGACCCAGACCAGGTCTGCCTGAGCACAGTAGATAAGTGAAGGATGCTTACGTGAGTCAGGCCAGTGATCAAGAATAAAGAAACTGGATGTCAGCCGGGCGTGGTGGCTCACGCCTGTAATTCCAGCACTTTGGGAGACTGAGGCGGGCGGATCATCTGAGGTCAGGAGTTTGAGACCATCCCAACCAATATGGTGAAACCCCATCTCTACTAAAATTACAAAAATTAGCCAGGAGTGGTTGTGGCGCCTGCAATCCCAGCTACTTGGGAGGCTAAGGCAGGAGAATTGCTTGAGCCTGGGAGGCGGAGGTTGCAGTGTGCCGAGATCCTGCCACTGCACTCCAGCCTGGGTGACAGAGCGAGACTCTGTCTCAAAAAAAAAAAAAAAAAAGAAACTAGATGTCAAAACCTTTACCAACCCCAGGTGAATTCTGCCACCTGCATTCCCCATTTTGGTTGCAACCAAGTGACAACCTGGAAGCTTCTCCTATGCTTGCTACTGGCCCGTAGGGCTCCTCAAAAGAAACTCAGCCTCTTCATGTCTTCTTTGTCTTTCTCTCTTCTGACTGGTCATGTCCAAGGCCCCCATTTGTACATTTGGCCTCTGCCTACCTCGGGCCTCCCTGTGCCTTGCTTGGGTCATTCTGGCAGCTTCTGACTGG
Source organism: Hylobates moloch (assembly GCF_009828535.3). Taxonomy (NCBI): domain Eukaryota; kingdom Metazoa; phylum Chordata; class Mammalia; order Primates; family Hylobatidae; genus Hylobates; species Hylobates moloch. The sequence goes on from NW_026652281.1 coordinate 150,375,877, forward strand.
GCCCAGTGCAACTGGACTTTCCTCATTCAAGTTGGTGCCCATGCGTCAGCCCCTCTCTTTCAGAGGCACATGCCATGGCCTCCTTGAGAACTCTCCAGCGGCCTCCTTGCCCGAAGCAGGGGCACAACACAGATGTCCTCAGGCCAAGCAGGGACATGGGCCCAGTGACATCACATTTTCAGATTTTTCTAGAAAAGCCAGATACTTGAATTTTGGGGGGTAATTCACTTGATTTTTATGTGTTAGCCATTAATTAACAAAAAAACAGTCCAGGCACAGTGGCTCACGCCTGTAATCCCAGCACTTTGGGAGGCTGAGGCGGGTGGATCTCCTGAGGTCAGGAGTTCTAGAACAGGCTGGCCAACATGGTGAAACCCCATCTCTGCTACAAATAGAAAAAAAATAAGCTGGGTGTGGTGCGGGTGCCTGTAATCCCAGCTACTCGGGAGGCTGAGGCAGGAGAATCGGCTGAACCCAGGAGGCAGAGGTTGTAGTGAGCTGAGATCGTGCCACTGCACTCCAGCCTGGGTGACAGAGCGAGACTCTGTCTCAAAAAAAACAAAGCAAAAAACAAAACAAACAAAAAAACAAAAAACAAACAAAACAGAAAACAAATAAGCCCCCCCCCCCCCCCGCAAAAAAAACCCCAAAACAAACACACAAAACCTGCTGTCTTTGTGCAGGATGATCACTCAGGAGACTAATTTGGCAATATCTAGTAAGGCTGAATTTGTGTCTGCTCCGTACCTTGGTCATTCCACACCGGGGTAGGTACCTGAGAGCAGGTGTATTCAAAATTTGGTCTCAGTAATCCTTTATTCCCTTAAAAATCATTGAGGACTCCAAAAGAGTTTTTGTTTATTGGATATTAATATTTACCCTATTAGAAATTAAAACTGAGAAATATTAAAAGTATTTATTTACTAATTTAACAACAGTGCTAAATCAATCACAATGTAACATAACATCTTTTTAGTAACAAATAACCATATTTTTTCAAAATGAAAAAATTAATGAGAAGAAGGCACTGTTTTGCATTTTTGAAAATCTCCTTAGTGTCTTATTCAGTAGAAGTCACTGGAGTCTCGTTAATGCATCTGCAGTTGTATTGGTTAAAATACTCAAAAGCATATCTGGCTTTATTCACACAGATATGTAGTTAGAAAGGGAGATTCTCTCAAACAAATCAGCAAGAAAAAAACAAACAATCCCATCAAAGAGTGGGCTAAGGACATGAATAGACAGTTCTCAAAAGAAGATATACAAATGGCCAACAAACATATGGAAAAATGCTCAATATTGCAAATCAAAACCACAATGAGATACCAACTTACTCCTGCAAGAATGGTCATAATAAAAAAATTTAAAAATAATAGATGTTGGTGTGGATGTGGTGAAACGGGGAACACTTTTACACTGTTGATGGGAATGTAAACTAGTACAACCACTATGGAAAACTGTGGAGATTCCTAAAAGAATTAAAAGTGGATCTACTGTTTGATCCAGCAATCTCACTACTAGGTATCTACCCAGAGGAAAAGAAGTCATTATACGAAAAAGATACCTGTACATGGATGTTTATAGCAGCACAATTCGCAATTGCAAAAATGTGGAACCAACCCAAATGCCCATCAATCAACGAGTGGATAAAGAAAATGGTATATATACCGTGGAATACAACTCAGCCATAAAAAAGAATGAAATAATGGCATTCACAGCAACCTGGATGGAATCAGAGACTATTATTCTAAGTGAAGTAACTCAGGAATGGAAAACCAAACATCGTATGTTCTCACTCATAAGTGGGAGCTAAGCTGTGAGGATGCAAAGGCATAAGAATGATACATTGGACTTTGGGGACTTGGGGGAAAGGGTGAAGTGGGGCGAGGGATAAAAGACTACAAACTGGGTGCAGTGTACACTGCTCGGGTGATAGGTGCACCAAAATCTCAGAAATAACAAAAATAAATAAAAAAAGAAAAGGGAGGTTCTTACAGTCTCCTGAAAGGGTCTCAGGGACTCCCTAGGGTTCCTCTGACCACACTTTGAGGACTGATACCTTAGAGCCTCTCTTGGACAGCTTTGTGAGTGCACATCTACACAGGAAGAACATTAACGCGTTGTCTGTAATAGCGAATATTTGAAACAACTTAAATGCACATCTACAGGATGAAGAAATTGGAGTGTATTTCTTCAGTGGACCACGATACAGCAGGAAAAGGAATGTTTGGCACCTATGTGTATCAACATGGATCAATCTCACGATGTCAATCAAAAAAAGCAGCCGCAGAACGATTCTCATAGTTGACAACTATTTGTGTAAAGTTACATTTTTTGATTATGGTAAAATACATATAACATACAATTGACTATCTTAACCATTTGTAAGTGTATTTCAATGGTATTAAATACACTCGTGATACGCAACCATCAGCACCATCCAGCTCCAGAACTCTTCTTTTTTTGTGAGATAGAGTTTCGCTCTTGTTGCCCAGACTGGAGTGTGGTGGCACGATCTCGGCTCACTGCAACCTCTGCCTCCCAGGTTCAAGCGATTCTCCTGCCTCAGCCTCCTGAGTAGCTGGGACTACAGGTGCCTGCCACCATGTCCGGTTAGTTTTTTGTTTTTTGTTTTTTTTGTATTTGTAGTAGAGACGGGGTTTTGCCATGTTGGCCAGGCTGGTCTCAAACTCCTGACCTCAGGTGATCTGCCTGCCTCGGCCTCCCAAAGTGCTGGGATTACAGGTGTGAGCCACCGCACCCGGCCTCAGAACTCTTTATCTTGTGAAAGTGAAGCTCTGTCCCCATTATACAACTCCCCACTCTCCTCTTCCCCCAGGCCCTGGCAACCAGCATTTCACTTCCTGTCTCTATGATTTTCACTACTTTGCTCGGGTAAGTGGAATCATACTGCATTTATCTTTTTGTGACTGGCTTATTTCATCTAGCCTGATGTCCTCAAGCTTCACTCATGTTATAGCATAGGTCAGAATGTCCTTCCTTTTTAACACTGAGTTATATTCCTTGCATAAAGTTTTAAACATGAAAAACAATTACATATTTTAATGGATATATACACGTGGTAAAATAGAAAGAAACGAATGAAAAGAATAGACACCAAAGTTAGGATGGTGTCTGCCTCTGCAGGGGCGAGGGGAGATGGTCCTGGGAGGGGCGTGCAGGGGCTTCAGTGGAGTCAGCAGTAGCCTGCTTCCTAGCCAGGGGATGCTGTGCTGCAGGTTCCCTGTGCTATTCTCTATGCCAGCGCTTCCTTGCATTCATGCCGTGCCCAGCAGACACGTGTGCTCAGCTCAACACTCAGGTGCGCCTGAGACATCCATACCTTGAGTCCTCTGGGCAGCCTAGCAGAGCCTGGGGCAACTGGAGCCCCTGGGCTGTGAGCCAACTTTGGGGAGGCCCAGTTGAGTGACAGGACCTGAGAGGCACCCTGTGGTGCCCCAGCGGACTCAGGAGCACCTTGAGCCTTGGTGGCATGCCCTGATCTAGGCGGGGTCCTGAGTGCAGCCAAGAAAGGGCTGCTTGCTGCCTGGATGTGGAGGACAGTAGCCAGCCGCCAAGCATTATGCTGTCTGGTTTGGGCAAGAGCCACGGGGGCTGGTGAGCTTGCGTTGCAGGTGCCCAGGAGTAGCGGGTACAGACTGAAGGGAGGCCCCCTAGGGGTTGGAGGGAAGGATGAGGGCAGGTGCCTGGGCAGGCCCAGCTCCAGGCTGCCTGCTCTGTCTTCACACAGATGCTTCTGTTTGGGTGGCTGATGTTCCCCCACAGGGGTAACTGTGCCACCTGCAGGCAACCATTGCAGTCATTCATGTGTGCTCTACAAGTTAGAGTGTCAGCATTATTGTGACATACTCAGTATGAAAAAATCGGACTAGGCCAGATGCAGTGGCTCACGCCTATAATACAGCACTTTGGGAGACCAAGGCAGGCAGATCACTTGAGGTCAGGAGTTCAAGACCAGCCTGGTCAACATAATGAAATCCTATCTCTACTAAAAATACAAAAAAAAAAAAAAAAAAAAAAATTGCCCGGGAGTGATGGTGCGTACCTGTAACCCCAGTGACTCAGGAGGCTGAGGCACAAGAATCCCTTGAATCTGGGAGGCAGAGGTTGCAGTGAGCCAAGATTGCACCACTGTACTCCGGCCTGGGCAACAGAGTGAGACTCTGTCTCAAAACGGAAAAAAAAAGAAAGTTGGACTGGATTAGAAATCCCAAGAAGTTCCTATATCATAATTGCCAAGGAAAGAAAGGGTGATCCTTTATGTGTAGTTTTGACCATCGTAAAATTTTTAAGGTAGAAAAACACAATTTTTAAACCTTTTTAAAAGTCAGTTACTTGTAAAAGCAAAATTTCTTGGCAATGATGATTACTAAGAATTTGAAGCTCTTGCATTCAAGGGATGATATGTCATTTAACAGACAGAAGAGGAAACTGGTCACAGTGGCTGATGTCTGTAATCCCAGCACTTTGGGAGGCCAAAGCGGGAGGATTGTTTGAGGCCAGGAGGTCAAAGCTGCAGGGAGCCATGATTGCACCATTGCACTCCAGCCTGGGCAGCAGAATGAGACCGTGTCTCTTAAAAATCAACCAATCACTCACTCACTCACTCAATCAATCAATGATGAAGAATCATTTTTAAAAAACCTAGAATTTGAAGCTTGTCTCATTAAATCAGGACTCACAGGTGCCCGCTGAGCCTGAAGCCTGACATAAAAATTATTTTTATGGAAGTAAGTCTTCATTAAGATTTTGGAAAATATTTTATTCAAATTTTACGTTAAATATATTTTCCCCTCTTTGTATTTTACCTTTGAATCAGAATTACATAATCTAAAAATGTGGTGATTTTTTTTCTTTTTTTCGGAGGCAGAGTCTTGCTCTGTTGCTCACGCTGGAATGCAGTGATCACGGTCCCTGCAGCCTTCACTTTCCTGAGCTCAAGCGATCCTCCCACCTTGGCCTCCTGAGTAGCTGGGACTACAGGCATGCGCCACCATGTCCAGCTAATTTTTGAATTTGTAGTAGAGATGGGGTTTTGCCATGTTGGCCAGGCTGGTCTCGAACTCTTGACCTCAGGTGATCCACCTGCCTCGGCTTCCCAAAGTGCTGGGATTACAGACATGAGCCACCATGCCTGGCCTGATTTCCATTTAGAAAATTGACTAACTACATCGTTCCTTAAAACACAAAATTTAAAGCATTTGCAGAGAGTAACTTCTTTTATTTTTATTTTATAGAGACAGGATCTCTCTGTCATCCCAGGCTGGAGTGCAGTGGTGCACTTATAGCTCACTGCAGCCTTTACCTCCTGGGCTCGACCAATCCTCCTACCTCAGTCTCCTGAGTAGCTGGGACCACAGGCACACACTTCTATGACTGGCTAATTTTTTTATTTTTATTTTTTGTAGAGATAGGATCTAACTATGTTACCCAGGCTGGTCTCAAACTCCTGGCCTCAAGCGATCTTCCCACCTCAGCTTCCCAAAGTGCTAGGATTACAGGCACGAACCACTGCTCCCAGATGCAGATAGTCATTTCTTAGCAGAGGTGTGCTAGATAACAGAGACACTTAAAATGAAACATTCACTTCGGTATTCATCTCAGTAAACATTCAATGAAAACGTATGTCCATACAAACATCTGTACACAAATGTTCATAGCAGCTTTAATAGCCAAAAAAAAAAAAAGGGACACAACTCAAATGTCCAGCAGGTGAATGGTTAAACACACTCTGGGACGTCTGTACAATGGAATACTACTGAGCAATGCGGAGGGTCCTGCTACTGCTCTGGGCAACTGCTGAGAGGGACTGCGAGGGAATGATCCTGAATGAGAAAAGCCAATCTCAAGTGGTTACATCCCATCAGAGACCATCTCTATAACATTCTGGTTCTAGAAACAGCTTTATTGATGTATATACTCACATATAATTTACCCATTTATCATGTACAAAGCTGTGGCTTTTAGTATATTCACAGAATTGGATAACAATCACCACAATCAATTTTAGAACATTTTCATCACCTCCAAATGAAACCCTTTAATCCCTCAATGCCCCCTTCAACCACCCCATCCCTAGGCAATCACAATCTATTTTGTGTCTCTGTAGATTTGCTTATTCTGGACATTTCATATAAGTGGAATTATACAATATGCAATATTGTGTGATTGGCTTCTTTCACTTGGAATCATATTTCGTTTTTTAAAATCTTTAAATTCAGGAGGTACATCATGTGCAGGTTTGTTACATGGCTATATTGTGTGATGCTGAGGTTTGGGCTTCTAATGATCCCGCTGCCCAACTGGTGAACATAGGACCCGATAGGTGGTTTTTCAACCCTTACCCCCTTCTTCCCTCCCACTTTTGGAATCCCCAGTGTTTACTGTTCCCATCTCTGCATCACGTGTACTTATTTATAACATTCTTGAAATGATAAAACTACCGAGATGAAGAACAGAGCAGTAGCTGCCAGGGGACCAGAGGTGCAGAGGGCTATGAGTGTAAAGAGGCAGCTTGACAGAGTTCCTGTGTAAGAATGGGACTGTTTTGGATTTTTTTTTTTTTTTTGAGACAGAGTCTTGCTCCGTCACCCAGGCTGGAGTCCAGTGGCATGATTTCAGCTCACTGCAACCTCTACCTCCTGGGTTCAAGCGATTCTCCTACCTCAGCCTCACGAGTAGCTGGGATTACAGGCATGGGCCACCATGCCCAGCTATATTTTTGTGTTTTTAGTAGAGACAGGGTTTCACCATGTTGGCCAGGCTGGTCTCGAACTCCTGACCTCAGGCGATCCACCTGCCTCGGCCTTCCAAAGTGCTGAGATTACAGGCTTAGAGCCACCATCCCAAGCCTGGTCTGGATCTTAATTGTGGTAGTGGCTACACAAACGTAGTCCACAGAATAATGTTACATAGAACGACCCTCCTACACACTATTTCACACATATGAATGCATATAAAAAACTTGGAGGGAATGGATTCAGGTGGGTGGTCCAGCTCACATTATCAAAACCATGTCAATTTCTTTATTTTTTTTTTTCCTTTGAGACTGAATCTCGCTCTGTTGCCCAAGCTGGAGTGAAGTGGTGAAATCTCGGCTCACTGCAATCTCTGCCTCCCGGGTTCAAGCAATTCTCTTGCCTCAGCCTCCTAAGTAGCTGGGGTGTGTGCCAACACGCCAGGCTAATTTTTTTGTATTTTTAGTAGAGATAGGGTTTCACCATGTTGGCCAGGCTGGTCTCAAACTCCTGATCTCAAATGATCTGACTGCCTTGGCCTCCCAAAGTGTTGGGATTACAGGATTGAGCCACCACACTTAGCCTTAATTTCCTTTTGATGTTAGACTAGGTAAGACGTCACCACTGGGGGAAGCTGGGTGAAGGGTACACGGATTCTTATGTACTATTTTTTCGACTTCCCGTTAATCTATAATTATTTCAAAATAAAAAGTCTTTAAAAAACCCTACACATTAGGGGCTCCTGCAGATGAATATAACTAAAAAAAGAGGTCTTCACAACTGGACCCTGGGATCAGTTTACCCAGGCTTGATGCACTGAATACCTTTTGGGTGCACAAGCTTAAGCACAGGCTCATGCTGTTGACCTTATATGCTTGTAAATTTGATGTGCCGATCCCCATAGAACTCATTCTTGTCCAGGAGACCGAAGATCTGAAAACCACACCCCGTGGAATGTGGGTGGTTACAGGGTGGCAGCTAGCACAAGCAGCCCCTTTGAAAACCTCTAAACGGGATTAGAATCCAGTTTTGTGTGTTCACATTTCAGGGCCCCACTTAGAAATTTACTAGAGGTGAGACTGTCTTCAGAGCCAAACCACAGCCAGCTTTTCCCAAGCTCCTGCCACCTGCCAGGCTGGGCCCCAAGAGCCTCCTTGCACGCACGCCTGCTTCCTCCTCCCTGCCATGCTGGGAAGTGGGCGGCCCCCATGCCACGCCTTGGGAAGGTGAGGAGGCTGGTCCGGTGTATTTATTTCCTGTGGCTTCCGAAACAAATGTCCACAAACTGGGTGGCTTAAAACAACACAAGTGTATTCTCCTACAGACCTGGAGGAAATCAAGGTGTGGGCAGGGCCAGGCTCCCTCCAAAGGCTCTAGGGAAGAGTCCTTCCAGCCCCTTCCAGCTTCTGGTGGCTCCAGGAGTCCCTTGGCTCATGGCAACATCACCCACTCTGTGCCTCCTCCTTCACATGGTCTTCTTCGTGTCTCCCTCTGTGTCCCTTGTAAGGGATGCTTGTCATTGGAGTCAGGGCTCTCCTGGTTAATCTGTGATAATCTCATCTGAGGATCCTTAACTTAATTGTATCTACAAAGATTCCCCCTCACACTTTTTTTTTTTTTTTTTTTCCCAAATAAGGGCATATTCACAAGTTCCAGGGATTTGATGAGGACCTATCTTTTAGGCGGCCACCATTCAGCCCCCTATACCAGGGAGATTCGGTTAGGGAGTAGCAGGGCCAGGATGAACTCAGACTGCTCTGATGATCTGGAGGATGAGGATGGGGTGGAGGGGGATGTGTCCTGGTCATCTGGTAACCTCCAGAGCCAGGCCCAGCAGCAGAGCCTGTCTAAGGTGGGCTCTCTGTGAATACTACTTGAATGAATGAGTGAATGAATGAAGGGAGGGGGAAGGGAAGAACTGACTGAAGTGGGAAGGGGCTTTGTTCCTGGACCTCCCATCCCTCTGCTCATCTGTTTTGGTGGGGATCACAGGTCCCTGCCGGCAGTAGCATGGCCCTCTGGTTGTCTCTCCAGCCCTTCCGGAGAAGGCCTGTTCAGTGCCCCACTGCCGGCTTCAAAGGCGGCCCTTTCAAGGGGGCAGACAACGCTCAGCTGTCTGTGCTCTGTGAGTAGTTATGAATTTGGGTGGGAACTCCAGAGAATCACAGGCAGCTCTGATTCCTGTGTTTAGGGCCACTCAATCCACTGGCTTTGAAGCCGCAGATGGGGCCTCTGAGCAGCTTCCAGTGGAGCAGAGTTCAGGAGAGGAAGACAGATGGCTGAGTCATTAGCGGAGGACGAGGGGAAAGCATCCTTCAGCTGGAAATCCAGAGCTCCAGATGGGTTCGTGGTGTCCCCTTCGGGAGCTCTGAGCTTCTAGAAGAATATGGGATGCCACCAGCCTCAGTGGCACCTTTGGTGAGTAAGAAGAGGCTGTCTGGGCCCAGTGCAGTGGCTACCTGTAATCTCAGCATTTTGGGAGGCCGAAGTGGTAGGATCACTTGAGTCCAGGAGTTTCAAACCAGCCTGGGCAACATAATAAGATCCCATCTCCACAAAAAATTTAAAACTTAGCTGGATATGGTGGCGTGTGCCTATAGTCCTAGCTACTTGGGAGGCTGAGATGGGAGGCTCACTTGAGCCCAGGAAGTCGAGGCTGCAGTGAGCCCTGGTTGTGCCACTGCACTCCAGCTTGGATGACATGGTGAGACCCTGTCTCAAAAAAAAAGAACAAAAAAAGAAAAGAAAGGAAAGAAAAGTATGTCCCTCTGAGGGCCACAGTCCTCAGAACCACAGTGGCATGCTTGCGTGAGCACATTCAGCCAACTTGGGGGAACGCAGACAACAAAGGGTGGATGCTGGGATGCAGGCTGGAACCAGGCTAGGAAGGACTTGGGTTTTCATGCCAAGGGATTTGGACCTCATCCTGTACTTGATGGAAGAGCCAAGTGTTGACAGTCAAGTGAGGTGTATTCCCAAAACTAGATCTAAGGGAAATCTGGTTTCCTATTAGCGGATGTAACTAACTGTGGTGGTTTTAAAACGTGGCTGCAAATCCTTTGACATTCCTCCTATGGAGTGCAGGTCTATGTCTATGTCTACGACTCTTAAGTCCTTCCCCCTGAATCTAGAAGGGCTTGGGACTGCTTTGACCAACAGGATGCAATGGAGGTGATGCTATATGACTTCCAAGATTAGCTCATAAAAGGCTATCCAGCTTCAGCCTGGTTTGCTGGAACTCTTGCCCTTTGAGAATTGTGCTGTCATGTAAAAAGTCCAACTATCCTTGAGGCCACCATGCTGTGAGGAAGCCCAAGCCAGGTGGGGAGGCCGCATGAAGTTGTTCCTGTTGGTAGCGCCAATTGAGTCCAGTCTCTCAGTCATCTCAGCCCAGGCTCCAGACACTTCCAGCCCCCAGCCGTTCCAGTCTTCCCAGCTGAGGTTGCAGACTCATGGAGTAGAAACCCAAGCCATCCACATTGTGCTTCATCTATTTGACCTACAAAAGATGAAAATGGTGGTTGATGCATGCTACTATATTTGGGGTGGTTGGTCACACAGCAATAGGTAAATGGAAAATCATCAATTACTCAAGGAAGCCAGAGATCACTGATGCTTTCATCTGGGTAAGGCAGGCAGTAAAAATGTGAGGGAGTGGAGGGATCTGGGGCAAAAGCACTGCACTCTGCAAACAGGACACCCACCTGATGGCCCTAGGGTGAGCCCTTTGTGACACCTGGATTACAGCAGTAACACCTTGCTAAATGTGAATGAAGAGTTCTGGGGACACCTCCAACTTCAACCAACCTCACCTGGGACAATCTCAGGGAGGCCCAGCTATTGCAGTAGGCCTGGAGTTTGTGAAGCAGAATCCTCAGCCATCGTGTTGGGCCCATCTAGAGAAGCAAGCTGTGGATCAGTCCACCTGGGAGGATTGGAAAGGGCTGCCCAGAGGCTCCACTGAGTCCCCCAGCTCTGTCCACCAGGGAGGAGTGGGTCCTCTCCATCTCTGCCCCTGGCCCTGTCTCCTCCACAAACACCCCTCCAGGAGCACACAGCACACAGTGCCCTGGTCCTGCCACCTCTGTCCCAGGCCTGCACCAGCCTACCTTCTGGCCTCCTAGCCTCCAGATGTGTTCCCAGCACCTAGCACACACCTTGGGAGTGGTAGTTGCTCAGTAAGCCCATGGTGCATGAATGAGTGGCTATGAATTGGCTTCCCATGGGGCTCGTGTTCGGGGAGAGAATTTACTGATCTGATGCTGAGAGATTTGGTTCATGGGGTGATGCGTTTTCCACAACTAAGCAATAAGTCACATCAGGTTTTCCACATCAGTCTGTGAGCTTTTGTGTTAGTTTCCTGGAGCTACACGTAACAAAGTACCGAAAACTAAGTGGCTTAAGACAAGGGAGGTTATTGTTTCTGGAGCCTGCAAGTCTGAAATCAAGGTGTTGGAAGGCCACGCTTCCTCCTAAGGCTCCGGGGAGAATCCCTCCTGGCCTTTCCCGGCTCCTGGTGCTGTAGCAATCTTTGGTGTTCTTTGGCTTATAGCTGCACCACTCCGATCTCTGGCCCTGTCGTCACGTGGCTGTCTTCTCCCTCTCTGCCTTCACGTTGTCTTCCCTCTGTGTGAGTCTGCCATTGTGTCCAAATGTACACTTTTTATTTTTTTTATTTTTTTTATTTGTTTGAGACCGAGTCTCGCTCTATCACACAGGCTGGAGTGCAGTGGTATGATCTCGGCTCACTGCAACCTCTGCCTCCTGGGTTCAAGTGATTCTCGTGCCTCAGCCTCCCAAGTAGCTGGGATTACAGGCACCTGCCACCACGCTAGTCTAATTTTTGTATTTTTAGTAGAGATGGGGTTTCACCATGTTGGCCAGGCTGGTCTCGAACTCCTGACCTCAGGTGATCCACCCGCCTTGCTTCCCAGAGTGCTGGGATTACAGGTGTGAGCCACTGCTCCTGGCCCAATTCACACTTTTTAAAAGGAGACCAGTCATATTGGTTTAGGACCCACCCTAATGACCTCATCTGGGGGTTAGGACCTTAACATATCTTTATGGGGAACACAATTCAACTCATAACTGAGCTTGGATAACACAAGTCCCCCCAAGACAAGGATCTGCCCCCAGGTTGCTGATCAAAAGACTTCCCAGTCAATGGGACAAGGGTGAGAACCGAGCCTGGGGGAGTTCCCCCGGTTACCAGTGGCGCTCCTACCCTACCCCACATGGGGGGCTTGTGGGAGTCCCCAGTGTGCCAGCTATGCCATAGTTTGTTGCCTCACTTAAAAGTGCCACCCCCCTTTAATTGTTCCTTTGCATCTCTTTTCACATGGTGGCACTCACGACCACAGGTCACCATTTTTTTCACTGTCATCTCTACGAAGGGTGGGATCCTTACGTATCTCATTAGGTCCTATATCCCCAGCACCCAGCACGATGTCCCAATAAACACTGAGTGTATGAGTGAATGAAGAGTGAGTTGTCAGAGGGAGAAAGGTTTCAGAAAGCTCCCTTTGAGCCACTGCAGAGAGGCAGAGACTGAAGTCAATGAGACCAGGAAGGTGGCTGCAGCCACCGGCTGTCACATAGAAAGCTTTTGAAATTTGACTGGTGGAGGTTTCAACCTGAAAGCAAAATGCCGCCTGGGCCTTGCAGGGAGATAAAGCATTCGTGTACAGTGATAACAGCGCCCCTCGGAGCCAGGGAGGCGCTGGGCAGGGATCAACGCACACCCGCCCGACAGACAGACCGACGGGTGGTAAATATAGAACAACATGAAAGCAAGCAGCGCTGGCCCAGCCCCTCCTTTCCAGCTGTGTGGTGGGCGAATCCCACAGAGCAAGGTTTGTTAACCCGCCCCTGTCCAGGCCCACCTCACCACTGCACCTTTCCTTTCGGGCACCCAGGGACGGTGATAGCAGAATGTCTTACGCCCTTGGCAAGCCCCCTTGCAAGGAGGGGTGCACACAGCAGACATGTCATATCTTTCTGTTGAAATCACATTATGCAAACCCATGCAATGACTTCCAGATCCTTTACCAACTCCCATTCAGTGGGTGCTTCTGTGTCCCAGTGGCCACCGCTCACAGCAGCTCCACTCGGGAGGACCTCTTATCCCAGTGAGACGGAAGCAGAGCCAGGTGCCCAGCAGTGTGTGTGAGCCAAGGTCATGCGTCTGGTGAGCAAAGCCCAGGGCTGTCTGAGTCCAAAGCCTGTGCTCTGATCACTCTATTCCCGACCTCCAATTCCACACCTGTCTGGGAGGAAGCTCAGCTTTGGAGGCCTTAGGTCCACATTCCTGCTTGAGGCTGAGACCCATAGGGAAGCGGGGAAGGGAGCTGACATTTGCTGAGACTTTATCCAATTTATGCTTCCAACCACAGGGCTTGGTGGTCTTTGTTCTCCCCTTTTACAGTCAAGGATATCAAAGCTCTGAGAGGTAGAACAATTTGCCTTCATAATGGCAGAGCTGGGATAAGAGCCTGGGTGAGAAGGTGCAAAGCCAGTGTTTTCTGCACCACCCCATGGCCTCTTCCTGAAGAGGACCTTTCTGCGCCTTCCCTTGCCTCACTCACCGTCAAGTCCGCGTCTCTCCTACCAGGGCTTCTTGCTCCAGGGCTGGTCAGCCATGGGCCCTGTTTGCTTTGTGGCCGTAGGATGTGGCCAGTTCCCTCACCCGAGGGCTGCGCTGGAGATAAGAGGTCAGGGACTGCTGGGCTGGGTGGCATTTAGGGGTGGGAACAGCCTTCGTGTGGTCAAGGCCCGGTGGAGAGGCACCAGGGTGGCCACAGCCCTCAGGGCCTTTGGGATAGATTGAGGAATGAGGACAAGCTACGGGTAACCAGTGAAGGCTGCCAAGCCCTCTGGTGAGACACGCTTAGAGGAGGCCCTTGAGCTCCAGTAGGAAAATCTTTGCTGGGGCCACATGATTCACTGAGCGCTTATCGAGCACTAGGTGCAGGGAAGAGGGATGGGAGGAGGGAGAGGAGGAGGAGAGGGAGGCCACAGCGTCTAAAAGCTTGAGTTCTAAAGGCAGACTGCCTGGCCCATATCCCAGCTCCTCTAGTTGTTGTTACTGCCATGACAACATTTGCCACACCAGGCTACGCTTGCCTGTTGATGATTCTTTCTCTCTGTGTCGTTAGCTATGACCACAGGAACGCTGCCTAACAACAACTAAAGAACTGCAGAGGCGGCCAGGCACAGTGGCTCACGACTGCAATCCCAGCACTTTGGGAGGCCGAGGTGGGCGGATCATTTGAGGTCAGGAGTTCAAGACCAGCCTGGCCAACATGGTGAAACCCCATCTCTACTAAAAATACAAAAATTAGACAGGCGTGGTGGTGTGCACCTGTAATCCCAGCTACTCAGGAGGCTGAGGCAGGAGAGTCGCTTGAACCTGGGAGGTGGAGATTGCAGTGAGCCAAGATCATGCCACTGCACTCCAGTCTGGACAATAGAACAAGACTCAGTCTCAAAAAAAAAAAAAAAAATTAAAATTAAAATAAGAACCGCAGAGGCACGCGGCAATAAGAATTACATTCGCGCTGTGGCTTTTGTCATCCAGTTGCGTATTGGCTGGGGAAGGACTGATCTCGGCCGGCTGGCTTCACTCCCTAGGTCTCTCCCTGCCTCCTAGAACCAGTGGCCCAGCCTGGGCTTGCTCTTCTCCAGATGTGGCAGAAACGCAGGAGCACAGGCCCAACTGTGCAAATGCTGCCCCAGCCTCTGCTGCCATCTTATTGTCAACATCCCATGGCCAAGGCAAGTCACAGGGCCGAGCCCAGTGCCAAGGGGGTGGGCTAGGGGATGCAATGAATATATTGCAATGATAAACGAATCTACCACACATGCCCTCCATAGTGTGAGCTCCAATGGGACCCTTACTGATTGCTGGGTTCCTTGTCCTTGGCACAGGGCTGGCCACAGAATAAATACTCAACAGATAATAATAATGATGGCTAATGTCTATCAAGTACCTACTATGTGCCAGGCACTATGCTAAGAGATTTACTTTCTTTTTTTCTTCCTTTCTTTTCTTTGCCTTCCTCTCCTCCTCCCCTCGTCCTTTCCTCCCTCCCTCTCTCCATCTTTCTGTTTCTTTTTTTCTTTCTTTCTTTCTTTTTCTTTCTTTTCTTTCTTTCTCCCTTCCTTCCTTCCTTCCTTCCTTCCTTCCTTCCTTCCTTCCTTCCT